>NC_059221.1:44619869-44779869 GCF_020615455.1 Coregonus clupeaformis | reverse complement strand
TAAATATGGGTTAAATTTTACAATGGTGTTTGTTCTTCACTGGTTGCCCTTTTCTTGTGGCAACAGGTCACAAATCTTGCTGCTGTGATGGCACACTGTGGTATTTCACACAATAGATATGGGAGTTTATCAAAATTGGGGGTCTGTGTAATGTGAGTGAGGTATGAGTCTCTAATATGGTCATACATTTGGCAGGAGGTTAGGAAGTGCAGCTCAGTTTCCATCTCATTTTGTGGGCAGTGTGCACATAGCCTGTCTTCTCTTGAGAGCCAGTCACAGTGGTCAGGTATTCTGCTACGTATGTATTCTCTGTTTAGGGCCAAATAGCATTCTAGTTTGCTCAGTTTTTTTGTTAATTCTTTCCAATGTGTCAAGTAATTATATTTTTGTTTTCTCATGATTTGGTTGGGTCTAATTGTGTTAGGTCTCTGTGGGGTCTGTTTGTGTTTGTGAACAGAGCCCCAGGACCAGCTTGCTTAGGGGACTCTTCTCCAGGTTAATATCTCTGTAGGTGATGGCTTTGTTATGGAAGGTTTGTGAATCACTTCCTTTTAGGTGGTTGTAGAATTTAACGGCTCTTTTCTGGATTTTGATAATTAGCGAGTATCGGCCTATTTCTGCTCTGCGTGCATTATTTGGTGTTTTACGTTGTACACTGAGGATATTTTTGCAGAATTCTGCATGCAGAGTCTCAATTTGGTGTTTGTCCCATTTTGTGAATTCTTGGTTGGTGAGCGGACCCCAGACCTCACAACCATAAAGGGCAATGGGTTCTATAACTGATTCAAGTATTTTTAGCCAGATCCTAATTAGTATGTCGGATTTTATGTTCCTTTTGATGGCATAGAAGGCCCTTCTTGCCTTGTCTCTCAGATCGTTCACAGCTTTGTGGAAGTTACCTGTGGCGCTGATGTTTAGGCCGAGGTATGTATAGTTTTTTGTGTGCTCTAGGGCAACGGTGTCTATATGGAATTCGTATTAGTGGTCCTAGCAACTGGACCTTTTTTGGAACACCATTATTTTTGTCTTACTGAGATTTACTGTCAGGGCCCAGGTCTGACAGAATCTGTGCAGAAGATCTAGGTGCTGCTGTAGGCTGTCCTTGGTTGGTGACAGAAGCACCAGATCATCAGCAAACAGTAGACATTTGACTTCAGATTCTAGTAATAATAATAAATAATATGCCATTTAGCAGACGCTTTTATCCAAAGCGACTTACAGTCATGTGCGCATACATTTTTACGTATGGGTGTTCCTGGGGATCGAACCCACTACCCTGGCGTTACAAGCACCATGCTCTACCATTTGAGCTACAGAGGACCACGTAGGCTGAGGCCGGGTGATGCAGACTGTTCTAGTGCCCTCGCCAATTCGTTGATATATATGTTGAAGAGAGTGGGGCTTAAGCTGCATCCCTGTCTCACTCCACGGCCCTGCTGAAAGAAATGTGTGTGTGTTTTTGCCAATTTTAACCACACACTTGTTGTTTGTGTACATGGATTTTATAATGTCGTATGTTTTTCCCCCAACACCACTTTCCATCAATTTGAATAGCAGACCCTCATGCCAAATTGAGTCAAAAGCTTTTTTGAAATCAACAAAGCATGATACTCTCAATGGCTAGCAAAGAGAAATGCACCTGCATGTGTTCAAAGGGGCCGCTGTATTTCTCTCCCTGCCCTTTCAGTGCTGTGAATACTTTTATGTGACTTCCTTGGAATCCAAAGGTATGAACACTGAGCAGTATGATGGAAACCTATCCAGTCCAGGAAGGGAATATATATTTTGGACAGGCTGCAGGGTGCACTGCAACTGTCTATACTGTTCCCTGGTTCCTGGGCCTCAGAGGCATGGGACACAGCTGAGCAGACTGGACAGGAAACAGTAGGCCTTACAAGGGATTGACCAAGTCAGCCCAGAGAGAGAACACATACACACACACACACACACACACACATACACACACACATACACACAGACACACACACACTGCAGACTATGATTAAAAACCAGTTGGGCTTGATCCAATAAGCCAGGCTGAAAGAGAACTCTAATTAAACATATGGCAACTCTACACATGTTGGGTTGTATTATGCTCTATGATGAGCCATGAACTATGAACTGTTCTTCATGTTTTGTAATTCATTGCTGTAATGAATACATGTGCATGACCTGTGTGTTAGTGCAGTGTTAGTGCTGTGTGTGCATTGGCCTGAATTTGTTTACAGTAGGCCTATAAGCATAGCCGCTGGCATGTCTCTCAGTCAGCTGGGAGGAGGTGATACTGATAGAAAGACTTATCCTGACCTATCTGCTGTGGCTGTACACTTATCATGAGCCAGCACACTCACACTGATGAGAGGGTAGAGAGGGAGATAAGGGGAGAGAGAAGGGGGGGAGAGAGGAAGGGGAATGAGTCTGAGAGGAGGCAGGGCATAGAGGGAGGGTGAGACATGTTAGAGAGGGAGAGAGAGACATGGCAGAGAGGGAGAGAGAGACATGTTAGAGAGGGAGAGAGAGACATGGCAGAGAGGGAGAGAGAGACATGGTAGAGAGGGAGGGTGAGACATGGCAGAGAGGGAGAGAGAGACATGTTAGAGAGGGAGAGAGAGACATGGCAGAGAGGGAGAGAGAGACATGGTAGAGAGGGAGGGTGAGACATGTTAGAGAGGGAGAGAGAGACATGGCAGAGAGGGAGAGAGAGACATGTTAGAGAGGGAGAGAGAGACATGGCAGAGAGGGAGAGAGAGACATGTTAGAGAGGGAGAGAGAGACATGGTAGAGAGGGAGAGAGAGACATGGTAGAGAGGGAGGGTGAGACATGTTAGAGAGGGAGAGAGAGACATGGCAGAGAGGGAGAGAGAGACATGTTAGAGAGGGAGAGAGAGACATGGCAGAGAGGGAGAGAGAGACATGGTAGAGAGGAGGGTGAGACATGTTAGAGAGGGAGAGAGAGACATGGCAGAGAGGGAGAGAGAGACATGTTAGAGAGGGAGGGTGAGACATGGTAGAGAGGGGGAGAGAGACATGGCAGAGAGGGAGAGAGAGACATGGTAGAGAGGGAGGGTGAGACATGGCAGAGAGTGAGAGAGAGACATGGTAGAGAGGGAGGGTGAGACATGTTAGAGAGGGAGAGAGAGACATGGTAGAGAGGGAGAGAGAGACATGTTAGAGAGGGAGAGAGAGACATGGCAGAGAGGGAGGGTGAGACATGGTAGAGAGGGGGAGAGAGACATGGTAGAGAGGGAGAGAGAGACATGGTAGAGAGGGAGAGAGAGACATGGCAGAGAGGGAGGGTGAGACATGGCAGAGAGGGGGAGAGAGACATGGTAGAGAGGGAGAGAGAGACATGGTAGAGAGGGAGGGTGAGACATGGTAGAGATGGAGAGAGAGACATGGCAGAGAGGGAGAGAGAGACATGTTAGAGAGGGAGAGAGAGACATGGCAGAGAGGGAGAGAGAGACATGGTAGAGAGGGAGGGTGAGACATGTTAGAGAGGGAGAGAGAGACATGGCAGAGAGGGAGAGAGAGACATGTTAGAGAGGGAGGGTGAGACATGGTAGAGAGGGGGAGAGAGACATGGCAGAGAGGGAGAGAGAGACATGGTAGAGAGGGAGGGTGAGACATGGTAGAGAGGGGGAGAGAGACATGGTAGAGAGGGAGAGAGAGACATGGTAGAGAGGGAGAGAGAGACATGGCAGAGAGGGAGGGTGAGACATGGCAGAGAGGGGGAGAGAGACATGGTAGAGAGGGAGAGAGAGACATGGTAGAGAGGGAGGGTGAGACATGGTAGAGATGGAGAGAGGGGGCTGAGAGGAGAGGGGGTAAAGGGGTATAGAGGTCTGACAATGGGGGAGAATGGCAGGGTTAGCGAGGGTTGCCACATTCCAGTGTAAATGTGGAATAGGGTGAAAAGAGAGGTAGTCCTAAAAGTAATCAGAGAAGAGACAAGGATTCAGTGAACTGCAGGTCAGACATAAATAATGGGCTATATTTACTCAATGATTTCACCAGTGCACACGCTGCAAAGCTAGCACCTGCTAAATGTATGGAAGCAACATAAAGCTACAACATCAAACAGCACATTATGAACACCTCCTCCAACTCTGCCTCCTCCCCTTCTCCATACCTTAGACTCCTCCCCCCTTCCTCCTCCTCTTCCTCCTCCACCCCTCGCCTGAGAGTATGTTATGTCATCAGGTTTTCCCTGTTTGTGCTTCCCTCCATATAGGCAACCCTGCAGATCCATCTCTCTATCCATCACTCCATCCATCTCTCTATCCATCACTCCATCCATCTCTCTATCCATCACTCCATCCATCTCTCTATCCATCACTCCATCCATCTCTCTATCCATCACTCCATCCATCTCTCTATCTATCTTTCTATCCACCTCCCTTCCTGCCTTACGGCAAATACCTCTGTTCCTCGGTCATAGCCTTCTGAAGGTCGAGGGTGCTTTGTCTGACCTGTTAGGGCTGGAACAAAAGCCTGAACGTTGCAGCCCTCTAGGACCAGAGTTGCCCATACACGTTGGTGAAACCTACCCAGACACAGAGAGGGACACTGAGCCTTTGAGTTTGCTCTGTCAGCTGTTATATTTCTCTTTCCTGTGAATCCATCTCGCATCAAAAGCACACATAGCTCTGTCATCCCTCTTGTTCCTAAAGCTGAGTACAGAAAACAGGTCTTGGGTGATATAATTAAGCAATAAGGGCCGAGGGGGTGTGGTTTTTTGCCAATATACCACGGCTAAGTGCTGTTCGTATGCACAACGCAACGCGGAGTACCTGGATACAACCCTTAGCCATGGTATATTGGCCACATACCACCAACCCCTGAGGTGCCTTATTGCTATTATAAACTGGTTACAAATGTAATTAGAACAGTAAAAATGAATGTTTTGTCATACCCGTGGTATACGGTCTCATATACCACGGCTTTCAGCCAATCAGCATTCAGGGCTGGAACCACCCAGTTTATAATTAAGCATAGTAGGCAGATACATGTGAGCAAAACCTCAGTCTCATCAGCAGTTGTATGCTCCCTTTGTACCTCCTAACAAATGTTTAATGCAATAAGTAAACAGAACACATAATGTCATGTTCTAAAGTGTCATCTACTGCCTTTTGCTGAATATATACTAACCATACACTAACATGCACACACCCAACCCGTTGTTTACAAATCTAAGTTTGCCCTCACGTGCCATTGCGGGGTAAGGGAGGTTAGGGGTAGGCGTGATAGCAAAGAGCAACTGAGCTAAGTGCACACACACACACACACACACACACACACACACACACACACACACACACACACAGCAGCCCAGTGACCTTTCCCCTACTTCCTCTACCAGACCTTGGTGCTTGCTGGGAGAAGTGTAGGAATCCAGTCAGCATTCTGCAAAAACAGTAATTGTAGTTAAGAAGAAGAGAAGGAGGGAAGGAGTGAGGAAGTCTATCACTTCTATGTGTACTTGAGGAGAGTTTTCAAGTTCAGCTGACAACAAAAGACTCTCTGGTCTGGGTTACTGTGAGAACATTTATGAATCACATTTCACAAGATGTATTTTTGGGGTTTCAGTCCCGAGAACACAGCTTTTTATTTAGGGATGGATTGTAATTTACATAATGGGTACCTGGAGGAAAATGGGGGAGGGTCATGATTGTTCCATTTCAGTCAAGGGGAGGGTTTAGTATTTTTTAAATCTAGTCCAGGGGAGGGTCATATAATTTGTAATTTATTAAATGTCTATATTTTTCAGGGATTTCCTATGATCTTCCAAGTAGAAGTAACCCATTACCTTCTAACGACTCTTGTGTAGCAAAACGTGTGCATGTTTGTAGGAGTCTCAGCTTTTCATGGATAGCTTTTAATAGTTTGTAGCGCAAACCCTTCGGACTCTACAGACGTTTTTGTAAAAAGACCCGACCCCGGGCCCCTTCGGGATCCACCCTTATTTCACAAACACCGCTCTAGCTCAGCCCCCGTTAATCACAGACTAATCACACAGGTATCAATGGATGCAGAAGAAATATACTAAACCAATGGTACAACCCAGTCTGTAGCTCGAACATACAATGCTTTAAAGGGGTTAGAAGTCCAAAACGTGCTGGCGCCACGGTGGGACTAGGAGTTAAGGGGACTGAAATAAAATAATTTGATCATGGTTAAAATAGCTTTTGACTCAGGCTGGTAATCAATAGGGCTTATACAGTAACTGAGCTGTAACAAACACCAGGGTCAAAGATAGCAGACAGACAGGCTATCTGCTCCATGTTTGTGTACATGGTGTTATCACAGTGCAGGTATCAGGGAGAGGTGAGGTGTGTGTGTGTCTGTATGTCTGCCTGCCTACAGTATACCTGTGTAAGTGTGTTGCTTAGCACTTGGTAACTGTACAGGCCTGTCGCTTATGGTCTTGCCTTCCGTTTAGACGGCTAAAGCTGGTCTCTCCTGTCATCTTTCAGTGGTGCGGTAACCACAACAAAAGCTGTCAGAGAGAGGGAGGCTTACTGGAGAGCATGTAGCCTACAGGACATGGCCAATCACTGACACAACCTGTTCTGTTAGCTTTGATCTGGGTCTGTGTTCAAAACACACTGTCTCCCCTTCCCACTTCTGTACTCAGACAGTACAGTATGCACACTAGTCAGTATGTACACTAGTCAGTATGCACACTAGTCAGTATGCACACTAGTCAGTATGTACACTGACTGTAAGTCGCTTTGGATAAAAGCGTCTGCTAAATGGAATATTATTATTATTATTATTATTATTATTATTATTATTATACACTAGTCAGTATGCACACTAGTCAGTTTGCACACTAGTCAGTATGCACACTAGTCAGTATGCACACTAGTCAGTCTCTCTCTCTCGCTCTCTCTCTTTCTCTCCCTCCCTCACTCTCTCTCTCTCTCTTTCTCTGTCTCCCTGTCTCTCTACACGAACTCACATTTGTATCATAGTGATTCAGTTCAGAGTCTCTGTGGAGGACATTGAGTCCTGTCTGACATGACCTGTCCTGTCTGATCTGATCTAGGAGAATGTGAATATCTGCTCATAAACCAGATTGACTACTGACCATCACACCCATGCTTAACAATAAACCTTTGTCTCAGATGTTGTAAGAGATACTGGCTAATCCTGTGGTCACTGAGTAATTCTAACATGTAGGCCTGCTGTTAATGTGACGAGGTGTGAATGAAGGAGTCAGGCGCAGGAGGTAAAACACCGAAGTCCAGAGTTTATTCCGTTTACATAAATCAAACGCACCCAGCGTCAATATGAAACTATCACAAGGGAAATATTCCACCTTGGCAATAACAAATGGAAGAGTACCGAGCTACTCGCTCTCACAATGAAACAATCACTCACAAAGACAAGGGGAACAGAGGGAACACTTATACACATACTAATTAGGGGAATGAGCACCAGGTGTGTGTGATTGACAAGACAAGACATGACAAGTGGAGTGATGAGAATGGGATCGGCAGTAGCTAGTAAGCCGGTGACGACGAACGCCGAAACCTGCCCGAACAAGGAGGGGAGGCAGCATCGTCGGAAGTCGTGACAGTTAAGCCTTTGCTATAGCAATCAAACAACCTTACTGAAAGGTTCCTGATGGTCCAAACTTTAATGTACTAATTTCTTGGTAAGGTAAATATGACCTCTGGTCCTCACAGCAAGCCAATAAGACAGTGTATCTCAAGCTCAAACCCATTGGGGTTGTGTGGATGTTTGTGTGAGGGGTGTGTGTGTGTGAGAGAGTGTGTGTGTGAACAGGATTCCAGACCCTCAGGAACCTTGGCCTTCTTCCAATATGGAGGGTAATGTTATGGTGTTAGGTGTCATCTGTGAATGGCATCCTCCCTGACATAACAACAAACTTTCCCCCCATACTGCAACAAGCTCCAACAGCAGACACATAGCATGCACGGCATACACACATTGATGTGTAGATTCAGGAAAACTAGCGCAAGACATAACTTAAACAAACAGACAGTTAAGTTATACACAATACATAGCCGTAGGTCTGTACGTTAGCACAAATGTACTGGACTAACAAGACTCAGACAAGTGCACACATCATTGAACATTTGTTGACATCACATACTGTATGCAAAAGTTTGCTCAAACGCCTACCGTTGTACACACACACACAGTACAGATCAGCTGGCAATTGTCTTCACTGACAACCTCTCCCTGACCCAGTCTGTAATACCTACATGTTTCAAACAGACCACCATAGGCCCTGTGCCCAAGAAAGCCAAGGTAACCTGTCTAAATTCCTATCGCCCTGTAGCACTCACAACTGTAGCCATGAAATGCCTTGAACGGCTGGTCATCTCACTTCAACACCATCATCCTAGACACTCTGGACACACTCCAATTCGCATACCGCCCCAACAGATCCACAGATGACACAATCTCTGTTGCACTCCACACTGCCCTCTCCCACCTGGATAAGAGGAACACATATGCGAGAATGTTGTTCCTTGACTACAGCTCAGCATTCAACACCATAGTGCCTTCCAAGCTCATCACTATGCTAAGGACCCTGGGACTGAAAACCTCCCTCTGCAACTGGATCCTGGAGTTCCTGACGGGCTGCCCCCAGGTGATGAGGATAGGCAACAACACATTCGCCACGCTGACCATCGACACAGGGGCTCCTCAGGGGTGTGTGCTTAGTCCCCTCCTGTACTCACCCACGACTGCGTGGCCGTGCACAACTCCAACTCCATCATTAAGTTTGCTGACGACACAAGGGTGGTAGGCCTTATCACCAACAACGATGAGACAGCCTATACGGAGGTCAGAGACCTGGCAGTGTGGTGCCAGGACAACAACCTATCCCTCAATGTCAGAAGACAAAGGAGCTGATCGTGGACTACAGGTAACGGAGGGCCGAGCACGCCCACATCCACATCGACAGGACTGTAGTGGAGAGGGTCGAACGCTTCAAGTTCCTCGGTGTCCACATCACTAAGGAATTAACATGGTCCACACACACCAACACAGTTGTGAAGAAGGCACAACAACGCCTCTTCCCCCTCAGGAGGCTGAAAAGATTTGGCATGGTCCCTCAGATCCTCAAAAATGTCTACAGCTGCACCATTGAGAGCATGTTGACTGGTTGCATTACCGATTGGTATGGCAACTGACTGGCATCCGAACACAAGGTGCTACAGAGGGTAGTGCGTACGGCCCAGTACATCACTGGAGCCGAGCTCCCTGCCATCCAGGACCTATATACCAGGCAGTGTCAGAGGAAGGCCCTAAAAATTGTCAAAGACTACAGCCACCCAAGTCATAGACTGTTCTCTCTGCTAACGCACGGCAAGCAGTACCGATACTGGAACCAACAGGACCCTGAACAGCTTCTACCCCCAAGCCATAAGACTGCTAAATAGTTAACCAAATAGAACCCGGACTATCTGCATTGACCCCCCTTTGCACTAAATCTTTTGACTCATCACTACTTCTTATTATATATCCTGTTGCCTAGTCACTCTACCTCTACCTAGAGTGCATTCGGAAAGTATTCAGACCCCTTGACTCATCAATCTACACACAATACTCCATAATGACAAAGCAAAAACATTATTAAAAATAAAAAACTGAAATATCTGACTAGTCTCCCAGTCCCTGCCACTGAAAAACCTCCCGACAGCATGATGCTGCCACCACCATGCTTCACCGTAGGGATGGTGCCAGGTTTCCTCCAGACGTGACACTTGGCATTCAGGCCAAAGAGTTCAATCTTGGTTTCATCAGACCAGAGAATCTTGTTTCTCATGGTCTGACAGTCTTTAGGTGCCTTTTGGCAAACTCCAAGCGAGCTGTCATGTGCCTTTTACTGAGTAGTGGCTTCCGTCTGGCGACTTTACCATAAAGGTCCGATTAGTGGAGTGCTGCAGAGATGGTTGTCCTTCTGGAAGGTTCTCCCATCTCCACAGAGGAACTCTAGAGCTCTGTCAGAGTGACCATCGGGTTCTTGGTAACCTCCCTGACCAATGCCCTTCTCCCCCAATTGCTCAGTTTGCCCTGGCGGCCAGCTCTAGGAAGATTCTTGGTGGTTCCAAACTTCTTCCATTTAAGAATGATGGAGGCCACTGTGTTCTTGGGGCCCTTCAATGCTGCAGAAATGTTTTGGTACCCTTCCCCAGATCTGTGCCTCGACACAATCCTGTCTCTGAGGTCTACGGGCAATTCCTTCAAACTCATGGCTTGGTTTTTGCTCTGACATGCACAGTCAAATGTGGGACCTTATATAGACAGGTGTGTGCCTTTCCAAATCATGTCCAATCAATTGAATTTACCACAGGTGGACTCCAATCAAGTTGTAGAAACATCTCAAGGATGATCAATGGAAACAGGATGCACATGAGCTCAATTTTGAGTCTCATAGTAAAGGGTCTGAATACTTATGTAAATAAGGTATTTCTGTTTTTTAATTTTAATACATTCGCAAACATTTCTAAAAACCTGTTTTCGCTTTGTCATTATGGGGTATTCTGTGTAGATTGCTGAGGATTATTATTATTTAAAAAATATATATTTTAGAATAAGGCTGTAGCGTAACAAAATGTGGAAAAAGTAAAGGGATCTGAATACTTTTGAAGGCACTGTATACGTACATACAGTGAGGGAAAAAAGTATTTGATCCCCTGCTGATTTTGTACGTTTGCCCACTGACAAAGAAATGATCAGTCTATAATTTTAATGGTAGGTTTATTTGAACAGTGAGAGTGTCACGCCCTGACTCAGGGGACTCTTATATGTTGGGTCAGGATGTGTATATTCTTTGTTGTGTATGTTCTATGTTGTATTATCTAGTGTGTGTATTTCTATGTTGGCCGGTGTGCAGGGACGGCTTGTTCAATAGGGCGATATGGGCGACGCACTGCCAAACGGGAAAAGGAAGGGATTTTTTTTCTAATCAATTATAAAAAAAATAAAAAATAATAATAATAATATTTTTTTTTTATAAATTTATAAAAAATTATATCACGGCAACAGCAGTTATCAGTGTTCACGTCTGA
Organism: Coregonus clupeaformis; assembly: GCF_020615455.1. Taxonomy (NCBI): domain Eukaryota; kingdom Metazoa; phylum Chordata; class Actinopteri; order Salmoniformes; family Salmonidae; genus Coregonus; species Coregonus clupeaformis. The sequence goes on along the minus strand of NC_059221.1, from coordinate 44,768,815 downwards.
TCTGCCAGCCACTAAATGTCAAATCAGGCTAAAGTCGTGCTTCAAATGGCCCCGCCCGTTTTTTGGGCGATTTCAGTCAGGTTGAAAATCGCCCAGAAGTCTGTCATAGACTCCCATGTAAAATCTATTTTTTTCACATTTCAAAGCTTTCAATACATTCTCTATGGGTGTCTGTGGGCATGCACTTACGCGCTTTCGTCATACATAACGTAACCATGAATGAACGTAACTAAGAAAAGACCAGGTAGCAGCCTCAATCAATTCACTACTACTATCAAAATGGCTAGGCTTCAGTCCAACTCGATTGTGTCTTTGAAAGAAGTTCCTTTTTGTCGGCGAACAAATGAAGATAAATTGGCAACGAAACAATTAGGACCTCCCAGACCAAATTTAATAATTCAACAGGTGTCTACTAAAGGGGGGAAGTCCTACACCCGAGGATTTTCCAAAAATTGGTATGAACGGAAAACCTGGCTAGCAGGCTGCGATGTAGCTAATGCAGTTTTTTGCTACCCCTGCTTACTCTTCCACCCTGAAGGCGGCACAGCAGACAGCACCGCTTGGACAGCGACTGGTGTAACCGACATGCACCATCTTTCAGAAAAGATAAAGAAACATGAGCTGTCAAAGACCCACATGGATAGCTGTTTGAGATTGTCATCTTTGGGAAGAGTGAATATTGCCACTCAACTGGATGAGGGATACAGGCTAGCTGTCCGCCGCCACAACGATGAGGTTAGCAAGAACCGCCATATCCTCAGCCGGCTAATCCAGTGTGTTAAGTTTTGCGCAGTGTTTGAGTTAGCTTTGCGAGGCAAAGATGAAACTGAGGGCTCCACCAACCCTGGTATTTTTCTTGGACTTGTCAACTTTGTGGCACAATTAGATGAGGTGTTTGATGACCATCTTAAAAATGCTAAAGTTTTCAAGGGCACATCAAAGACCATTCAAAACGAGCTACTGGAGTGTATGCTAGCGGTCACGAGGGAACATATTGTGGAGGAGGTGAAGTCTGCGAACTTCGTAGCTATCCAAGCTGACGAGACCACGGATGTTTCTACGCAGACACAGTTGGTGCTTGTGCTGAGGTACATAGATAGCAAGCACAAAGTGCAGGAGCGCTTTTTGAGTTCCTTCCCATCTCGGAATCAACCTCAGCCTCAATCGCCAGTGTACTTTTGGAGAGACTGAACGGTCTTTTTGCCGATGACGAGAAAGTCAAACTCATTGCGCAAGCTTACGATGGAGCCAGTGTGATGAGGGGAGAGAAGGCAGGTGTGCAGCAGAAGGCGCGTGAGCATTTCAAGAATGCCCATTACGTGCATTGCTATGCGCATCAGCTGAATTTGATCATGCATCAAGCTACTTCGCATCAAAAAAGTGAACATTTTCTTTTCCGATCTGAGCGGGATTACAACGTTTTTTTCCCGGTCACCCAAACGCACCAGCATTCTTGACCAGACTGTTGCACGAAGACTGCCCAGACCTTCATCCACACGGTGGAACTTCAACAGCAGAGTCGTGAACACTGTCTACGAGAATCGAGACGACCTCATAGAATGTTTTGAAGCCATCCGGACGGGTTCATTGGGTTCATTTGACCAGCTTACTGTGAGAGAGGCATCTGGTTACGTGAGGATGCTACATGATGAAGATTTTATTTTTTTCCTGCGGCTTTTTCACAAAATCATGCCCCACGTCGACATTCTGTACCAGAAGCTACAGAAGAAGGACATCGATGCTGTCTTTATCAAACGTGCCCTCGACAGCTTCACAAGCAGTGTGCAGGCCATAAGGTAAGATTAAACAATATCATTCGATCTTTCTCAAAGCAGAGCTTTATTTGAAAATGTATGCATGAAAGGAGACTGCATTTGTGTTTGAAATCACATTATTCTCATTATATATGGCCAGTGGTGTAATCTATCTTATTTTATATACTATGTGTACTGTGCAGTGGTGCTCATAAAGCTTATGATCCCATGCTAAAGTTGACTAAAAAGAGGAATAAAAAAATAAAAAAATCATCTTTTGGAAATTGATCTTAATGACTTAATTAAAAAAGTTGGAAAATCCAACCTTTAAGGACACCAATTTTCTTTTCTTTTTTATTCCTCTTTTTAGTCAACTTTAGCATGGGATCATAAGCTTATGAGCACCACTGTATACTGTGCTGAACATCCAGGCTATGTGAGACACAAAGGCTAACTTAAACACTAAAGACTTTATGCATCCCTGCCCATTTTAAGTGGAACTTAAGTATTTGTACTATACATGGATACATTGCATATACCTGTGCATCACATAGACAACAATACTGTACAAAGCCAACAAACACATTGGTCTGTTTGCCTTCAGGGACTCCTCTCAACAGCAGCTGCAAGAAGCAACAGGAGCCAAAAGACCCAGAACAGCTTTGAGAGAAGAGGAGAAGCAGAGGCTGTCTGAAGAGGTCTGCAACACCATCCTGGATCACACCAAAGAAAGGTTCTCTTTCTCTGGCCACCTTGTGAGTGCTACCTTACTGCAAGCAGACATGTTTGAAAAGGTACTGCCATTCATTTCCTGATGAGGCTCTGAATGCCACTGTGAATGCATACCCCATGCTGAGCAAGGCAAAGCTCAAGACAGAACTATCTCTGATCTATGAGAATCCCTGAATTCAAGGGAGGCTGTGGTGCACTGGCACTGTACCAGGTTCTCATGAGCTACAACCTCCAGGAGACGTTCTCTGAGACTGTGACTCTGTTGAACATCCTCATAACTACTCCCATGACAACAGCTGAAGCTGAGAGATGTTTCTCAACTTTGACACGAGTTAAGACATTCCTGCGAAATTCAATGGGCCAGGAACGTCTGAATGCACTGGCCATGCTTTCCATGGAGAGGGAACTAGTCCTCAGCATGCCTGATTTCAATGAGAAAGTCATTGAACGCTTTGCTGTATTGAAACAGAGAAGAGAACAGTTTCAGTACAAGTAATGTAGCCTCTCTCTCTCTTTGTCCCTCCCTGTCTGTCTCTTTAACACACACACGCCCAAATCAGTTCACAGTTGATGTTGTTTAAAATAGTTTATTTTATTTTAAAAAAGTAATAAAAATAAAAATCTGTTCATGTTCATTTTACAAATCTATACAATTGGCCAGAATATGGTTGTTCATATTTACAAATCTATACAATTGGCCAGAATATGGTTGTTCATTTTTACAAAGCCATACAGATAGCTGTGTTTACCTTTTCTAGAAATTACTTTCAAATTCTGTTTTCATTCTTATTTCATTTGTTTATGGAAATGCATATTGTTTATGCAGTGTTGAGGAATGTGAAAGAACACCCTTGATTATTTTTACTGTGATAACTTATTTTGATTTTGTAAGCCAACACTTTTGAGATCAGTCAATAAATGCTTCTGGTATTGACTTATATGCTGCCCCTGTCTTCATGTTGTTGCTGGACATATCTTTTTTTAAATGTGTGTAGGTCACCTAAATCATCAGAAAAATTGCCCCTCCTGAGAATTTTTTCAGGAGCCGCCACTGCCGGTGTGGTTCCCAATCAGAGGCAGCTGTCGCTCGTTGTCTCTGATTGGGGGCATACTTAGGCAGCCTATTGGCACGGTCTAATTGTGGGATCTTGTTCCTTGTAAGGTATGTTGTGTGTTCTACCTTGGACTTCACGTTTTGTTTCCTTTGTTGTTTTGTCGTGGTGTTTAATAGTTTAAATAAACATGTACGCATATCACGCTGCGCCTTGTTCCGTCCCGTCCTTAAACGAACGTGACAGAAGATCCCACCAGACCTGGACCAAGCAGTGTGCCGAGGAGGAGCAGAGAGGATGGACTTGGCAGGAGATAAGAGAGGATCTGGCAAGAAAGATGGAGGCCCTGAAAGGGATCAGAATGGGATCAGGGTGGAGAGGCAACCCCAAGAACCCCATGGGGGGCCAGTATAAAAAATAATGTATGCACTCACTAACTGTAAGTCGCTCTGGATAAGAGCGTCTGCTAAATGACGTAAATGTAAATGTAAGAAAAAAAAATGGGGGGGGTGGCACACGGTGTGGACGACGAGGCAGCAGGAGGCCGCGACAGGGCGGATCTCCTGGTTAGGAGAGGAGGCCACCATATTACGGGGGCTATTGGTTCAGAGGGAGCAGGAGGTATTCGGTCAGAGGGAGGCGCTACAGGAGGCTAGAAGGGAGAAGGAAAGAGTAGAGGCACGGCGAGAGGAGCTGGTTAGGCAGCAGAAGGAGCGGGGGTTAATAAAGGAACCCAGTCCTGCTCCTCGCACCAAGCAAGTGGTGCGTGTCGCCAGTCCGGTCCGGCCCGTTCCTGCTCCCCGCACCAAGCCAGAGGTGCGTGTTCCCAGTACGGCCCGGCCCGTTCCTGCCCCTCGCACCAAGCCTGTGGTGCGATTCGCCAGCCCGGCCCGGCCTGTTCCTGCTCCTCGCACCAAGCCAGTGGTGCGCGTCGCCAGCCCGGCCCGGCCTGTTCCTGCTCCTCGCACCAAGCCAGTTGTGCGCGTCGCTTGCCCGGCCCGGCCTGTTCCTGCTCCTCGCACCAAGCCAGTGGTGCGCGTCGCCAGCCCGGCCCGGCCTGTTCCTGCTCCTCGCACCAAGCCAGTGGTGCGCGTCGCCAGCCCGGCCCGGCCTGTTCCTGCTCCTTGCACCAAGCCAGTGGTGCGCGTCGCCAGCCCGGCCCGGCCCGGCCTGTTCCTGCTCCTCGCACCAAGCCAGTGGTGCGCGTCACCAGTCCGGCCCGGCCTGTTCCTGCTCCTCGCACCAAGCCAGTGGTGCACGTCGCCAGTCCGGCCCGGCCTGTTCCGGCTCCTTGCACCAGACCAGTGGTGCGTTTGTCCAGTCCGGCACGGCCCGTACCCGTTCCACCGGTGCCTGGTCCGGCACCGGTCAGCTGCTCCACTCCGGAGCCAGAGCAGTCCGCTCCACCGGTGCCTGATCCAGTTCCGGTCAGCTGTTCCACTCCGGAGTCAGAGCAGTCCGCTCCACCGGTGCCTGATCCAGCTCCGGTCAGCTGCTCCACTCCGGAGCCAGAGCAGTCTGCTCCACCGGTGCCTGATCCAGCTCCGGTCAGCTGCGCCACTCCGGAGCCAGAGCAGTCCGCTCCACCGGGGTCAAGTCCAGCTCCGGTCAGCGGCTCCACTCCGGAGCCAGAGCAGTCCGCTCCACCGGTGCCTGATCCAGCTCCGGTCAGCGGCTCCAGTCCAGACCATGACGTCAGCCCCTCTCCAGGTTCGGGGTCTCCCACACCAGGGTCCAGACAGGGTCTGGCATATCGTGGGAGGAAGGAGAGGGGAAGTAGCGCGCCGAGGTCCAGACCAGACCAGGGGCGCAACAGGGAGGCGGAGAGTGAGAGGTCGTCACGCCCCGATCCAGATCCGCCTCCGAGGCGGAATGCCCACCCGGCCCCTACCCTGTTATGTTTATGTTGTGCGGTCGGAGTCCGCACCTTTGGGGGGGGGGGTACTGTCACGCCCTGACTCAGGGGACTCTTATATGTTGGGTCAGGGTGTGTATATTCTTTGTTGTGTATCTTCTATGTTATATTATCTAGTGTGTGTATTTCTATGTTGGCAGGTGTGGTTCCCAATCAGAGGCAGCTGTCGCTCGTTGTCTCTGATTGGGGACCATACTTAGGCAGCCTATTGGCACGGTCTAGTTGTGGGATCTTGTTCCTTGTAAGGTATGTTGTGTGTTCTACCTTGGACTTCACGTTTAATTTCCTTTGTTGTTTTGTCGTGGTGTTTAATAGTTTAAATAAACATGTACGTATATCACGCTGCGCCTTGGTCCGTCCCGTCATTCAACCAACGTGACAGAGAGACAAAAAAATCCAGAAAAACGCATGTAAAAAATGTTATAAATTGATTTGCATTTTAATGAGGGAAATAAGTATTTGACCCCCTCTCAATCAGAAAGATTTCTGGCTCCCAGGTGTCTTTTATGCAGGTAACGAGCTGAGATTAGGAGCACACTCTTAAAGGGAGTGCTCCTAATCTCAGTTTGTTACCTGTATAAAAGACACCTGTCCACAGAAGCAATCAATCAATCAGATTCCAAACTCTCCACCATGGCCAAGACCAAAGAGCTCTCCAAGGATGTCAGGGACAAGATTGTAGACCTACACAAGGCTGGAATGGGCTACAAGACCATCGCCAAGCAGCTTGGTGAGAAGGTGACAACAGTTGGTGCGATTATTCGCAAATGGAAGAAACACAAAAGAACTGTCAATCTCCCTCGGCCTGGGGCTCCATGCAAGATCTCACCTCATGCAGTTGCAATGATCATGAGAACAGTGAGGAATCAGCCCAGAACTACACGGGAGTATCTTGTCAATGATCTCAAGGCAGCTGGGACCATAGTCACCAATAAAACAATTGGTAACACACTACACCGTGAAGGACTGAAATCCTGCAGCGCCTGCAAGGTCCCCCTGCTCAAGAAAGCACATATACAGGCCCGTCTGAAGTTTGCAAATGAACATCTGAATGATTCAGAAAACTGGGTGAAAGTGTTGTGGTCAGATGAGAACAAAATCGAGCTCTTTGGCATCAACTGAACTCGCTGTGTTTGAAGGAGGAGGAATGCTGCCTATGACCCCAAGAACACCATCCCCACCGTCAAACATGGAGGTGGAAACATTATGCTTTGGGGGTGTTTTTCTGCTAAGGGGACAGGACAACTTCACCGCATTAAAGGGACGATGGATGGGGCCATGTACCGTCAAATCTTGGCTGAGAACCTCCTTCCCTCAGCCAGGGCATTGAAAATGGGTTGTGGATGGGTATTCCAGCATGACAATGACCCAAAACACACGGCCAAGGCAACAAAGGAGTGGCTCAAGAAGAAGCACATGAAGGCCCTGGAGTGGCCTAGCCAGTCTCCAGACCTTAATCCCATAGAAAATATGTGGAGGGAGCTGAAGGTTCGAGTTGCCAAACGTCAGGCTCGAAACCTTAATGACTTGGAGAAGGTCTGTAAAGAGGAGTGGGACAAAATCCCTCCTGAGATGTGTGCAAACCGGGTGGCCAACCACAAGAAGCGTCTGACCTCTGTGATTGCCAACAAGGGTTTTGCCACCAAGTACTAAGTCATGTTTTGCAGAGGGGTCAAATACTTCTTTCCCTCATTAAAATGCAAATCAATTTATATTTTTTTGTTGTTACTCTGTCTCTCACTGTTCAAATAAACCTACCATTAAAATTATAGACTGATCATGTCTTTGTCAGTGGGCAAACGTACAAAATCAGCAGGGGATCAAATACTTTTTTCCCTCACTGTATATGTGTATTAAAGTAGTCAAATGTTAAGTATTTGGTCCCATATTCATAGCACACAATGACTACATCAAGATTGTGACTCTACACATTTGTTGGATACATTTGCTGTTTGTTTTGGTTGTGTTTCAGATTATTTTGTGCCCAATAAAAATGAATGGTAAATAATGTATTGTGTCATTTTGGATGCACTTCTATTGTACATAAGAATAGATTAATGTGGATGCTACCATGATTACGGGTTAATCCTGAATTAATTGTGAATAATGATGAGTGAGAACGTTACAGACGCACAAATATCATAACCTCCCCTGTTATTAACATGTCTTGGGGGTATGATATTTATGCGTCTGTAACTTTCTTATAACATTTATGACATGGATTTTTCTGGATTTTTTTGTTGTTATTCTGTCTCTCACTGTTCAAATAAACCTACCATTAAAATTATAGACTGATCATGTCTTTGTCAGTGGGCAAACATACAAAATCAGCAGGGGATCAAATACTTTTTTCCCTCACTGTATCTACCTTAATTGCCTCGTACCCCCGCACATCGACTCAGTACTGGTACCCCGACTCAGTACTGGTACCCCGACTTAGTACTGGTACCCCGACTCAGTACTGGTACCCTGACTCAGTACTGGTAACCCAACTCGGTACTGGTACTCATTGTGCATTTTTCCTTGTGTTATTCTCTTTCTATCATTTTTCTATTTTTCTCTCTGCATTGTTGGGAAGGGCCCGTAAGTAAGCATTTCACTGTTAGTTTGCACCTGTTGTTCATGAAGCATGTGACAAATAACATTTGATTTGATGGATTTGATTTACAGTACATGTAGGCTATGCAGAAAACTATAAACTCAACACACTCATACAGTACAAGTGTTCACATAATTAAAGCCTGGTACAACACATAGTGTACATAGGCAAACACACGTAAAACAAACCCTCAGTCAAGGGCCATGGTCACCAGCTTGCATAACTTGTGAGGAGTGGGAGCAAGGGTAGGGGAGGGGAGGGCTGTGGGAGCTGACAGAGATTACTTGTCCTGGGCACAGACCACTGAGTCTGGAGTCACCAGCTGAGGCTTTCAAAACCTTCACCGCCCATTGGCTGCTCAAATGCTGCATTCAGACTTAACCCATCTGATTGGCCAGTTTGTGTCGAGTGGCGCTCAAAGCCACTCCCACTGAAGGGAGAATTAATAAAATATAAGGAGGGGGAGGGGAGGGGAGAGAGGGAGAGTAGGGGACTATGACATTTAAAGCGACAGTACTCTTAATAATGCGATGGAATATTACCACTGCACAATCAAGTTATTACTATAACATTCAACAATTGTTTTTCTGTTTATTCAGTGAGCATATGTTCCTTATTCATGTGTTATTAAATGAATATAGGCCTAGAGAGGAAGGCAGATTGTAATGTTATTTTAGGGTTAAGGTTATATCTTGTTTTAACTGTTGCATCACTGGACTGAAGCTTGCTGGTCGACATAATTTATGTAGGCGTACTGTAAATCATTTTTCACCCATGAGAGATTGATCATGAATTTAGTTGCAATTCAATGTTTTAAATGCAAAATGTTTAACGCAATATGTTTGTATCTTCAGGGGGCACAAGAAGAGTCAAAACAATTTTCTCTGAGTTTGTAATATAACCAGAAAGATATTGTCTTTGTCCTGCTATCTCTTAGTCCATCAGGAATTAGTAATGATGAGGTTGACAGTGAATTTCCTGTCTATGCTGTCAAACAGCTTTCATCACTTTATTGGTCTCGCCCATCCTCACACACAGACTGGAGTCACTCCACAGGCCATTCACAGCTCTAGGATCAGTTTACCCTCCCCGCCACCAGCCGTAACCAGTTGGAGGGGAAACAAAACACTGACCTTAGATCAGCTTCTAAGGGCAACCCTATTCTACTCTATCAGAGCAGGTTGACTGCTTTGAGTAGGACTACCCAACCCATACCCAACCCCCACTCTGTTACCAGGACGCCCGGCTTGGATCTTGTGTAATATTCCAATTGGCCCTCGGTTGTTGAGGGCGTGGAAATGGGCGTCACTGGAAATATTGTGATATCACAATCAGCTGTTTTGTACGTTCTACATTCTGATCCGAGGATCAGCTGGAGGAAGCAATAACAGAGGGAAAATCTGCAGGGGAAAAATCGAACAAGAGGGAAAAACTACAGATGTTATGATCTGAACATCAAGTGTAAATTCTAGTTTTACACGAAGTCCCTTCTTCTAAGAAGAAAGCCTTTTTTTTTATTTTATATTATGGTGTTTTAACTACCTCACTTAAAAGGCTACCTAAAGCTATGCTTTAAGAACTGTTGTCGTTTCTACTTTGTGTGAGATCATCACGTTTACAACTTGAATTATATTGCTAATGCAGGTAAGCTATTAAATCTACTTTGCTGTTGTTTTTTGTGCTTTTTGGAAGGCAAACTGTGTAAGCTTGCAGGGTATCAGGCTACCTCTGCCACTGACGCCTGTATAGCCATCTATGATGATGCATAGCCTATCTCATAACAGAACGATGAAGAAAATGCTAATTAGGTTGTGTTATAAACAGATTAATTCTGAAACGAAACAATCAACATTATGACGGAATTAATCCATTGTAGTAGTGGCTGTCACAGAGGACAATGTATTGTCTCGTTAGTTCTGCATGAAATGAATTCTCGACTGTTATGCATCCTAGACATCCGTTTATAGGTCATGGAAATCTTGATGGCTTCCATAAATTGATGCTTTTACGGAAATCTCGACGTCCGGTTTATGATCTCACAGAATATGAAAATTATGTCCCTGTTTTTCGAATGAAGACGATGGGGGGGGGGGGTATTTTTGAATTGTGCCCTTCTCTATGAATCATGTCATCAGTACTTATGTAGGCCTATGTATGGATTTTGACCGACCTCGATATTATAATCGATTCCTTCGCATCAGTCCTCTACTGGTGAGCCTATCTGTCATTGCCATGACCCTTCAGCTATCCATAGCGGTGTCACAGAGACTCGGAGCTTACACGGATAATTAATGTTTAACCTGACCGCTATCGACAAGGACTTATTCTGGGCCTTATTTTTCTCGTCGTCGGTGACATTGGGAAGGTTTTTGTCATCCAAATTACTTTCTGTCGGTCTTTGAATCAAATGTACACTGCTTGCTGTCGGCCCCATAAAATAATAAAACAAATATATGTTTTTCATTTCTCTCTCTCTCTCTCTCTCTCTCTCTCTCTCTCTCTCTCTCTCTCTCTCTCATCGGCATCTGTCATGTGGATTGAAGAACTCGAAACAAAGCAGTTAAGAATGTTGAATCATTCCTTTATTTATTACCAATGCTTGGGGGTTATTCTTTCTTTTGTATCCGAACAATTGCAGTTTAAATACATAAATAATTATTTGACGGCATCCGAATTGTTCCTTTTCTATTCGCCGCTGTTCTTTTTTCCTTTTGCTCGACTGAAGTAGGCTGAACCAGCAGCATCAGTGACGTAAGAGTCCTTCGTCATGCAAACGCATAGGAGGTATTTATTTTTTATTCGCGAAGCCACTCCCATCTCCCTCAGCTCCTCCCTCTGTTTAAAAGGCCTTCTGACAGCCATGAGCAGAGAAATTATGAGGGCATCTGGGAACAGCAGAGCAACAGAGGGCTTTTGTTTTGTAGAATTAGGAAGAAAAAATAAAATCTATAATTGTCTACATCTGGTCTTTAACTATTTACTATGAGCTTATACTGGTTTATAACCAGTTTATAGCCAGTGGATCAGGGTGAAAAGCACACAAAATGCATCAATGTAATATGTATTTGTACACTGATTTAACACGTTTTATTATTTTTGCTATGTATAATAAATTATTAACTCAACAGGTACCTGGCAGGGCTGTAATTACCATACCATACATGCCATTAGTTTTGAATAACACATTTTTGCACATTGGTTCAATCTCCATTCCACACCATTTAATGTAGGGGCATGTTTCCTGTCACAATGGAATCTTTATGACCACAAGTAATAATTTAACAGGCACAGTAAACATTGTGATATCATCCAGATGATAAATGCCTTGTGTTGGTCTATCATATTTCCTGCTTAGTTTATACAGGGCAAAAATAGGGGAAACCTCTCGACATTTTACTTGGATGCATTTCCAATGTCTTTTTTCCTGTTTTCCCCACATATCAGTCCTTATATGGACCACCTGTGCCATGAGAGACCATTGCTGGCTGTTTAATGATATTTTCAATATGTTTCCAGTGCTGTTCTTGTCCCTGGTGTCGTCTGTCTGTCTTTCCCAATAGACAGAATGGTATATTTATACACCAGGCAGATAATACTGAATTAGCATCACAGCTGACTGATAACATTTGCTTATCAAGGAGACTGAATGGTGCTTCATACAGCTCCTTTAAAGGAAGTGTGTGTGTGTGTTCATGAATTGGGAACTCATAAAAAGTGGTCCTGGGGCAGTTGAATATTCTTAGGAAGATTCCAAGTGGGCAAACTCACGTAAACACTTTTTAGAAATGTTTTATCTCCCATCATCCTGTGACTTCAGTAAGCCTTAAGGAATGCATGAAAAACAGTCAGGAAGGGAGCGGATCAACGGACTCCTCTCTGTCCTCTGCAACATCTCTCATATCTCCACCTAAACCATCAACATTAATGGAATTGGTAGCCTATCGCTTTATTTTACGAGCCTTCTTATGACGTTTTATATTTGCCTTATAAACATATGCAGCCACAGATAAACCATTACAAAACGGTATAATACAACGATAAGACAGAATCTAGAAGTCAGAATGAACTTTCTTAGCAGTAGGTTTTTATTGTTTTATCCTCTCCACAAGCACATCACACTGGTTGAATCAACATTGTTTCCACGTCATTTCAATTAAATTGAACCAACGTGGAATAGACTTTGAATTGACGTCTGTGCCCAATGGGATGATAATGAATCTGTTTACATCCCTGTTTTGAGAAAGGCATCGTTACTTTCTTCTTGGATGCTTTCCTGACAGGATACTGATGGTCACACACACACACACACACACACACACACACACACACACACACACACACACACACACAGACAGACAGACAGACAGACAGACAGACACTTTGACAAAGAGCAATTTTGATGGGATCCGATTATATCTAGAATAGCCACACAGTATGGCTGACCTCTATCGTTTCTGACAAAGTGTCTAGCAAATGTGATAATTTGTGTGTGTATGTCTGTGTGTGTTTTTCTCCTGAGCGTGAGACTCCTGTGTCCTCCTGCGGCCCCTAGTGTCAGTGTCACCATGGCAACCGTCCAAATAAGCAGGAAGTGTCGCTGTCCACCCATCCCTCTCCTTCTTCCTCGCTCTCCTTTCCTTTCACTACTCTCTCTCACTTCCTTTTACACCTTTCTCCTTCTCTCTACCTTCTCTCGGTTTTTATCCATACCTGTAGCCTAATCGTTATCTCTTTTAATTTTTTATTCCTCTCTTACACCTCTCTCCTTCCCCCCCCCATATTGTCTAATTTTAGAAAGTACACCCTGTCAGATCAGAGAGGTCAGTGTTCTGTCGTACCGTCCAGTAGCCTCTGCAGGAATGATATGTCTCCCTGATATCCAATATCTCCCTCCATGGTTAAATACAGGGACAGGGACTTTATGTGCAGGCTCCAGTGGCTCAGTTGGTTAGAGTATGCTGCTTGCAACACCAGGGTTCTAGGTTCGATCCCCAGATGATCTATGATGTGTCTGAACTTTTTTGTATAATATACTGTGTTTGTTATTTTTTTTACTGTCTTTGTGTTACTCCTTCCCCCTAGATTACTAGGCCCCGATTCCGACCCGAGTTAAGCGTGCGTAAATTGAACTTTTCTCTCTATGCGTATTCTGACCTTGAACTTAAGCATGAGAATAGCATGCTATTCTCCCGCTATTCGTTTGGGGTGGAGATCTAAGAAATTAAGCTGTGGTGGAGGTATGTCTTCAGATAAACTGTATTCTGACCTTCAATTATTTCCCTCATAATTCCACCACCTTTACGCGCGAGGAAACCATGAATAAGGTCTAGCGAACCTGCCGGTTCCAAGTGGAAAAAGTGTCTACTTTTTCGTTTCTCTGATAGAAATAACAGCATTCTCCATGCACTGTAATTTATAAATGAATAAGAGCTATTGATAAGAGCTAGGTAAATGAGTAATCCGTTTGAAGAAGGGGATTGTAAATACACATAGCAATTGTTTTAAATGATTTTGCCTTATGATCCCTGGAGACGAATGTGAAACCAGCGATATGGAAGCAAACTGAAAATCATGTCAACATGACATGTATTGCGGCCCCTTTTCCACAGTGAAATAGGCTCCAAACACACCAAGACAGTCGTGAAGAGGGCACGACAACGCCTTTTCCACCTCAGGAGAATGAAAGATTTGGCACCGGTCCCCAGATCCTCAAAAAGTTATACAGCTGCACCATCGAGAGCATCCTTACCGGTTGCATCACCGCCTGGTATGACAACTGCTCGGCATCCAACCGTAAGGCTCTACAAAGGGTAGTGCGTACGGCCCAGTACATCACTGGGGCCAATCTTCCTGCCATTCAGGACCTACACTACCAGTCAAAAGTTTGGAAACACCTACTCATTCAAGGGTTTTTCTTTATTTGTACTATTTTTTACATTGTATAATAACAGTGAAGACATCAAAACTATGAAATAACACATATGAAATCATGTAGTGAACAAAAAAGTGTTAAACAAATCAAAATATATTTTATATTTGAGATTCTTCAAATAGCCACCCTTTGCCTTGATGACAACTTTGCACACACTTGGCATTCTCTCAAACAGCTTCACCTGGAAAGCTTTTCCAATAGTCTTGAAGGAGTTCCCACATATGCTGAGCACTTGTCTCAATTTGGTTGAGGTCGGGGGATTGTGGAGGCCAGGTCATCTGACGCATCTCTCCATCACTCTCCTTCTTGGTCAAATAGCCCTTACACAGCCTGGAGGTGTGTTGGGTCATAGTCCTGTTGAAAAACAAATGATAGTCCCACTAAGCCCAAACCAGATGGGATGGCGTATCGCTGTAGAATGCTGTGGTAGCCATGCTGGTTAAGTGTGCTTTGAATTCTAAATAAATCACAGACAGTGTCACCAGAAATTATCCATATTGACCTTCACGTTTCTCTTTGCTTATTTGAGCTGTTCTTGCCATAATATGGACTTGGTCTTTTACCAAATAGTGCTATCTTCTGTATACCCCCCTACCTTGTCACAACACAACTGATTGGCTCAAACGCATTAAGAAGGAAAGAAATTCCATAGATTAACTTTTAACAATGCACACCTGTTAATTAAAATGCATTCCAGGTGACTACCAAGAGTGTGCACAGCTGTCATCAAGGCAAAGGGTGGCTATTTGAAGAATCTCAAATATAAAATTAACACTTTTTTGGTTACTACATGATTCCATGTGTTATTTCATAGTTTTGATGTCTTCACTATTATTCTACAATGTAGAAAATAGTAAAAATAAAGAAAAACCATTGAATGAGTAGGTGTGTCCAAACTTTTGACTGGTACTGTATATACTAGGCGGTGTCAGAGGAAGGCCCAGAAAATGGTCAAAGACTTCAGTCACCCAAGTCATAGACTGCTGAACAATTAATAAAATGGCTACCTGGACCCCCCCCCCCACCCCACACCCCCCTTACATTTTGTACCATTCCATTCCGTTTACCGTTCGTTCCTCTGTCATATCCATGCAAGTTGTTCCTGAGGGTCGCTAGCATTAGTGGATCATATTAGGCTAACGTTGTGCAATAATTTGGGACATGTAGCCTATTTGAATCATTATGGAAATCAGACCACAGTTAGCAGGTTAAACCTAGAGCCTGGCGCACGGTTCACGACGACTGGACCGTTGTCATACAGTTCCATGATTAGTGAGAATTAGGGTCGATTTATAGGACTATTGTTCAACCCCTATTGTACACTTTCTTTCCATCTTCCAATATTTCATGGATTGAATTTGAATATGACAACTTTCAGGATGAATCGATGGCTCTCCAAACCTTTTTTTTTTTTTTATGATTCATGCATACTTTCCTAACCCTAAAATGTGCCTAAATAATCTACAAGATCAGAGTATTTTAAAATATACCAGTTGGTGCAGAAATAGAGACGAAGATGCATAGATGGGTTGGTTGTTTAGCAACAAAAACGAGGCACGCACAACCATGGGGCAAAACAGATGACAACATGTAAGTTATATTTCGTCTCCAATGTTTTTTGAAAAAATAAATAAATTTGCACAATGACCACTTGATGTCTCTCAAATACATTGTTCGAGTTGTTGGTTAGCTAGCTAGCGAATTTTAGCCATATTAGTATTGTCATTAAATCAGTCAAAACACCTTAAAACAAGAAATGGAATCAATAACAAGATGAAACGAGCCACTTACGATTCCCCAAATCGCAGTTTCTTATCATTCTTGCTAGCAATCTGGCCATCCAGAATCACAACAACAGACGCGCTGAATTACATTTATTCAATGCGCGCAATGGAACCACCGTTATGCACCTTCATAAGGTAACTACTGAGAAAGAAAAGCGTGCGTAAGAAAGGCGTAATTTCCTAAATCGGAATCGGGTGCCTAGTGTCTTCTCTCCGTTGTCCATCTGGCCTAAACCCATTCTGTTAATTGGTCAGCGTTCACCATAGCAGTAGCACAGGGGGGAGGGTGTAAAGCCATTGTTCCTCAGGAACAGCCTGGCTGAGTCTCGTTAGTCTGCAATAGCTTCCCTTCCCTTAATCTAATTTCCTTCATTTTAACCCAATTCAAAGGACTCCTCTGAAAGAAGCCATCTATCTGTTTGCATTTGTGTCTGAGTGTCTTACAGATTCTAACTGCATGCATTCATTCTATGATCCTATTGAGAAAATACTATTGTGATTGTTCACGATTTGTTGCGCTTATTAAGCTATTTACTTGTTATTCATTTCGGAAATACATTACAATTAATAAAACATTTTCCAACTTGAGTTGAATTCTTTGACGTACAGTAAGCACCACAATGTGCGCACCGTTGTTGCTGCATCATTTACTAGTAGATGGAAGACAAATTGACCAGCTGAAACAGGACTGTAAAAAGTAATACTGTTACCTTCTCCAGTCAGCCTGTATGACCCAGACAAGCCTCCTCACTGACCTTGGAAAACTCAGTTAGACAGAGACTGCATCTCAATACTCTAGTAGCTTCCTCTCCTCATCTCTTTCCCTTCATCATATGCACTGATCTGAGGACACAGAACAGGTGAAGAAATTATAAGTGGATGCCTGCTGGGCATTTGCTTTCAGTTTACCCGTCCAGTTCTTTCAGATTAGTGCGGGGAAGGGAATGAAACGAGGATGAGGTGAGGAAAACACGAGACTGTTGAGATGCAGCCGACCTATCACACTTTCTAATCTTCTCCTCAGAAATGGTTCCTTCACCAGCATGATTAAAGTAGCCCTGGAACAGAGAGGCTGTTTTTGTTCAGTTCTGCTCACATGATTTTGCCACATACACTACAAAAGTATGTGGACACCTGCTCGTCAAATATCTCTTTCCAAAATCATGGGCATTAATATGGAGTTGTTCCCCCCTTTGCTGCTATAACAGCCTCCACTCTTCTGGGAAGGCTTTCCACTAGATGATGGAACATTGCTGCGGGGACTTGCTTCCATTCAGCCACAAGAGGATTAGTGAGGTCGGGCACTGATGTTGACCGATTAGGCCTGGCTCGCAGTTGGCGTTCCAATTCATCCCAAAGGTGTTCGATGGGGTTGAGGTCAGGGCTCTGTGCAGGCCAGTCAAGTTCTTCCACACCGTTCTCGACAAACCATTTCTGTATGGACCTCGCTTTGTGCACGGGGGCATTGTCATGCTGAAACAGGAAAGGGCCTTCCCCAAACTGTTTCCACAAAGTTGGAAACACAGAATCATCTAGAATGTAATTGTATGTTGTAGCGTTAAGATTTTCCTTCACTGGTACTAAGGGCCCTAGCCCGTACCATGAAAAACAGCCACAGACCATTATTTCTCCGCTACTAAACTTTACAGTTGGCACTTTGCATTTGGGCAGGTAGTGTTCTCCTGGCATCTGCCAAACCCAGATTTGTCAGTCCGACTGCCAGATGGTGAAGGGTGATTTATCACTCCACTGCTCCAGAGTCCAATGGTGGCGAGCTTTACACCACTTGGCATTGCGCATGGTGATCTTAGGCTTGTGTGCGGCTGCTCGGCCATGCAAACCTATTTCATGAAGCTCCCGACAAACAGTTATTGTGCTGACGTTGCTTCCAGAGGCAGTTTGGAACTCTGTAGTGAGTGTTGCAACCGAGGACAGACGATTTTTACGCGCCATGCGCTTCAGCAATCGGCGGTCCCTTTCTGTGAACTTGTGTGGCCTACCACTTTGTGGCTGAGCCATTGTTGCTCCTAGACGTTTCCACTTCACAATAACAGCACTTACAGTTGACCGGGGCAGCTATAGCAGGGCAGAAATTTGATGAACTGACTTGGAAAGGTGCCACGTTGAAAGTCACTGAGCTCTTCAGTACGGGCCATTCTACTGCCAATGTTTGTCTATGGAGATTGCATGGCAGTGTGCTCGATGTTCTACACCTGTCAGCAACAGGTGTGGCTGAAATAGTCGAATCCACTATTTTGAAGGGTTTCCACATACTTTTGGCCATGTCATGTCTCTCCTTCATCTGTTTTTTTACCACTTTGTGGTATGCAACACTGCTTTCTAAAGTTCCTCTCCACTTACTCCACATTGTAATCTAAATATTTTTCTTGCTGTTATTAATAGTCTCTCCTGTCTCTCTTTTGTCTCCCCACAGGCCTTTGCAGCGATACCAAGTAAAACCTTACATTTGCACTACGGAAGCCTGTCAAGTCCTGTAAGAACATCAACCTACGAGATAAAGACAAAAAAAGAGCTTGAAGGAAAGAGAGGCCAAGAAAACCGTGCTCACTTTCCTGACCTGGCAACTGTTTGACAAAGCAAAAAGCTAAATACGAATTCAAAAATACTTAATAAGTAGCAAAAACATACACATTACAAAGGCAGCTAGCTTTTCCTTGAGAACTGCAACTACACACAGCACCTGACTTCCGCGACCCCTGATCCTTGACGTTTTACCCATTGACGTGTACCCGACCAACCGGCCCAGCCATGTTCCAAGCTCTGAGCAGCCTGTTCTTCGGGGAGGTGGAGGAGGTGGCCGCCGAGATCAATGGGCCAAATCCCTGTGTGACCGACGCTGACGAGGAGGGATGGATGCTGGTCAACCTGCCCGGTGAGTCCCCCCTTAGGGATGGGTGGAGGGGGTTGGAAGTGGAGAGGAGAAGGGGAGTCACTAGATGGCCAATTCAGAATGGACAGAAGTCCTGTAGAGCATGTACATCAGCTGTTTGTTTTCTAAGGTCAAAGGTTTTGGTGATTTGTGGTCAGCACTTCAGTCCTCTCTAGTATGGCCATATAGTGATGGGGGGGGGTGAGATATATCGTAAACAATCTCCATCAAAGAGAATCTGAATAGTTTAGAGGCCACTTCTCAAACTAAACATATAAGCCCCAATGAAACACCTCACAAAACAGTCAGTACAACAATACTGTCACTGACATGACCAGGCAGTTAGAGGTTCGAAGTAACTAATTATATTATTCCTATGTTTATGTTTTGTGTTTCTTTACCCTTTCTTCTCCCCCTCTCCTATTTTATTTAAATACCCTGACATTTCTCACACTGGTGGGTTTGTGTGTTTGTGTGTGTGTTTGTGTGTGTGTGCGTGCGTGCGTGTGCTCCCCTCTTAATGACCCCAAAACCTGCATGGCTTCTTCCACTTTCTCCCTAATCTACACCACCCTAAACATACACCACCCTAACCTACACCACCCTAAACATACACCACCCTAAACATACACCACCCTAACCTACACCACCCTAACCTACACCACCCTAAACATACACCACCCTAAACATACACCACCTAACCTACACCACCCTAAACATACACCACCCTAACCTACACCACCCTAACCTACACTACCCTAAACATACACCACCCTAACCTACACCACCCTAACCTACACCACCCTAACCTACACCACCCTAAACATACACCACCCTAAACATACACCACCCTAACCTACACTACCCTAAACATACACCACCCTAACCTACACCACCCTAACCTACACCACCCTAAACATACACCACCCTAAACATACACCACCCTAAACATACACCACCCTAACCTACACCACCCTAACCTACACCACCCTAAACATACATCACCCTAACCTACACCACCCTAACCTACACCAACCTAAACATACACCACCCTAACCTACACCACCGTAACCTACACCACCATAAACATACACCACCCTAACCTACACCACCCTAAACATACACCACCCTAACCCACACCACCCTAACCTACACCACCCTAAACATACACCACCCTAACCTACACCACCCTAACCTACACCACCCTAAACATACACCACCCTAACCCACACCACCCTAACCTACACCACCCTAAACATACACCCTACCTCAATTGGCCAACTCCTCCATGGCCCCACCTTTACTGTGTTCTCAGGGGAAGCTGATTGTGCGATGCTAGTAGAGGGAGGGATCAAGGTGCCATCGATAGCACAGGCGCTTGCACAAAACAACCAATCAAATTACCCAGACACACCCACCAGAACTGAGTGCCCCGTCCCCTCTCCGAACCCTTCCCCCCAACATCAGAATCGCCGCAGAACACACAAAGCTTGTTCACGAGCGGCGACAGTGGCGCCATCAGACCCCCTCTCCACTCTCCCTTCTGCTAGCCTGTTAGCCGCGGGCATAGCTACGCCCATATCCCTAAAAAGGCGGGCCAGGCTCTCCACCCCATCTGTGTCCCCTGGCAGTAGTGGGTCGGAGAGAGGCTGCATGGACGAGAGCTGGTTCGTTACCCCTCCCCCCTGTTTCACTGCAGAGGGAGCCACGGCGGAGACCAGCCCCATGGAGGACCTGCTCATAGAACACCCCAGCATGTCCGTCTACGTCTCCCCTAGCAACCTGTCCATGATCTCCAACGGCAACCTGTCCATCGTCGGGGAGGAGAGCATCACCAGCCTGACAGGCAGCATGAGGTGAGGACCGACCGACCCATATCTTATTATATCTTTGTCACCATGTAAGAGATTTGGTACATAGCCACAGTTCTATGAGAGAGCTACATAACTTATTGACTAATGTTCTATACCCCCACTTCCTCGTATTCCTCCCCTCCTCTAGCAGGGTGGCAGAACCAGCCGCTGCCCCTGCCGTCCACAATACAATGCCCACCAGGGTGACCCGAGGAGCGGCTGCCCAGGCTGGTACCCTGGCCAAGGTCACCCAGGTGGCCAGGGTTCAGAGGGGCAAGGCCCGCACTGAGAGGCGCCACCTTGGACGCAACCGCATCCAGCGCCAGAACCGCACTAGGGAGCAGGTTCCCCGCCATGCAGCCCACGCTAGAAACGCCTACTTGCACCAGCCCTGCCAGCGCAACATCTGCCACTGAGCCTCCACACCCACAGGGGGAGCCATTTACTCTGAGGGCATTAGTGGTTATACTCCCCCTTACATACACACAGGTAGATTTATATGGACACACACATATACACAAATATGTAAATACACATGTACACACAGCACATAGACACTCATTCTCTCTCTCTCTCTCTTTCACTAACTCACTCTCTCTCTCACACAGACACACAGACACACAGACACACACTCATTCATTTACATAGGCTACTGTGCCCTGTTAGGCCCCAAACCCCAACCAAGCCCTCTAATAATTTAATAAGTATTATGTTGTTAGCTGTCACACATAATAATTATTGAAAAAAAACATGCAAAAAAAAGATAACTTAGCAACTACTATGTGTGTAAAACTACAAAAACTTCCATCCACTCTCTCCATTTCAGTTGAAATACTCCTCTCCTCTATCTCTTCCCAGTGGAAGTACACCTATTTACTGCCATGGAACACATGGCCCTCTCCCCTTTGCAGCCGTCCTATTGCTTTTAACCAGGTTGGGGGACAGACATGCTAAGGAGGAGAAATGAAAGATGCTCACTCTCTTTCTGCGGGGACAAGCTTTTATAGGGAATCTTTATTAGATCGTACACCCCTGGACACGTAATAATTTTAGCTGTTGAGTATCTACGTAGCTATACTTGTTATGAATGAGGGCGGCAGGTAGCTTAGTGGTTAAGAGCATAGTGCCAGTAACCGAAAGGTCGCTGGTTCTAATCCCTGAGCCAACTAGGTGAAAAATCTGTCGATGTGCCCTTGAGCAAGGCACTTAACCCTAATTGCTCCTGTAAGTCGCTCTGGATAAGAGCGTCTGCTAAATGACAAAAAAAATAAAAAATAAACAAATGAAGACAGGGAAAGGCTGCCCACAGGAAAAAACATATAATCTTGTCCTTTATTTGCAGTGTTTGAGTTATGAAAGATTTTAGAAAAAAAAAATCTGTTCACAAAAAGGAAGGGTATACCGTGTACACTACAGTGAGAGAGGAGAAAAACCAGAAGAGGGGTTTTTCTTCTTGTCCCACTGTGAGGGATGGAAGCAGGAAGAGGAAGGTGAAAGAGAGGAAGACGAAAACAGACTGAAGAGTAAAAAGAAGACTAGAAACAACACATTTGAGAGTTTAGACGGATGACAGAGGAACAAGAGTGGATATAGTTGAGAGTTTAGATAGGATGACAGAGGAACCAGAGTGGATATAGTTGACTGTGTAGTGTAGCTTTCTGTGCAACCAATAGGTAGTTTTTAGAATGTCTAACTGGCTACTTTTACATAGTTGGCTTGCCATCTGTGACTAAGACACGTTTGCCAATGCAGAAACAAACTGCCACTCTGTTATCTCAAGTCAGGCAGCCTTGTAAAGCAGGAAGCTGATTTCCTCATTTCCTAAATGTCTTTGTCCAACAACTACAACACGATCATGAAAGTAATTCAAAGCTGTCTGGTCATAAGAAGTCTAGTATAGCTAGCTTCAATGACTGTGCATAGTTAACTGTGTATGTACTGTGCAAATTACTTTATTGGGACGTACCATAATGATATATGTAGGGAAACTAGCCAAGGGTTGCCTGTAGGTTACAAGGTATGACAGGCTAAAGTAGGTGCAGGGCGGTATAGATGGCAACTCTTTATTTTGTTTAGTTGGTTTGTTTGTTTGTTTTTCTGCTACTGTTATTAAAGTTATGGAGAAGGTAGGCCTAACCATAGCTCTCTGCCTGATGTCCGTGACAGGAAAAGCCTGCTCCCTGCAGCCCCATAGGGAGAGGAGAGCACACCGTTTCATCCAAATAGCTGACAACCTAAAAACTTGGCCTCGTTTGACAGAATGACTGTGAAAAATTCACACTTTGAGGAGAATAGTATAAAGGAAAAAAATAAGAGAAAAAATAAATATAAATTTGCTCAGCACACACATTGGGCTCCAACTGTTGGTGTGCTGTGATGCTGTTGTATTAAGACACCTCCCCCCTAACTAAATATCAACAAAGTAAGACAAAACAGGGAAATAGATAACATCGACCGATCCCTTTTCACTTCACATCATTCAGTGACAACATGGTAATCATGGTAGGAGACTCGGGGTGAACACACACACACACACACACACACACACACACACACACACACACACACACACACACACACACAATGTCCACCGGGCTGATACTGCTCAGTGTTTCTAGTAAAGACTGGCTCAAGGACAGAGAACGAGTGATGAGTGACCCTTTACATTCTCAATAGCACATCCAGCCGTAACAGTGTCCCCACCTTAAGATCTAGCTTACTGAGATGTATTCAACTACAATAGTAAACTATGGTGCTGAAGTGTATATGACTATATACTAAAGTTTGTAAATTATTTGCGACATGGATGTAAGTTTGCACTGTCATACATTTTAGTGAGTCAAAGTTTTAGCTGTGTGCTGTGTGATGTCTTTTTTTCTCCTTTGGGATGTTTACTCTTTTCTTTTTGTTTTGAATCGAACCGTCAAAGTCTGTGTGAGTGTGAGAGGATGTGTGTTTAAAAAAAATACTTAAAAAGACTAATAATAATCAATTATTTTTCTTGTACATATTAGAATACAGTTTGTAATGCTCCTTGCCGTTAGGTGTCAAAGCCACTCAGGATTTGAGTCGTTAGAGTAGCTACCATCTTGACTGAGGACAAGACTGTCCCTGCCTCTTTCCTGAATTGGACAGTAAGGATGCATCTCAAAAGTGTCATCCTTTTGGGTTAGGATGTATTAACGTTCCAATTAGACACTGCCGTCTAGGGGGATAAAAGTGTAATAACTTGTAAGGACAGGATAATTTCATGCTGGCATCATCATAACGCTACACATATTTCAAAGTATAAAGATGTATTTGTGGGAGCAGTGTAACATTAATTGTTCTCTAGATAAAGTGAGAGTGATCTGAGAAATTGTTCTTATTGTTTAGAATGTTCTGAACTAGAAACATTAATTTTTCCCTTTAATCACAAACCACCATGTTCCACTCAACGTATCGCCAACTATCTTGTAAATTACAATATTTTATTTGAATTATCTACTAATATATGATATAATTATTAATATTATGTATATTTATTTTTCTGTTGCTGTTTTAAATGATGACTGTATGTAACTCTGTTTGATCCTGTGAATGACGCAGTGTGTGGATTGCAGTAATGAGTCACACACACACACACACACACACATTCACACACAGATACACACACACACAAATACACACACACATCTGGTCTCCATGCTTCCTTAACCCCTAAAGTTTTCTGAACCCTATACTACAGTACCTCTGGGGTCACACTTCTTACTCGCATGATAAAGACATTTTACAGGGAGAAAGGGGAGGGGGCCTATACATGAGAGACCATAGGTGTGTGTGTGTGGGACTCACCCCCTCTAACGAGGCCTTGTTGGTCCTCACTGCAGACTGTTTCTCTCCTTTTCTTGTTGTTCTTTTCTTTCCTCCCATCACCCTCTCACCTTTACGTTCACGTTATCTCCAAGTTGTTGTCTTCTGAGTATGTAGTGTGGGACTAATAAAAGGTGTGGGTTTAGGGTGGCAACCCGCCAATCACAGAGAGAGGGCGGGGCCACCAGGTGCACGCGTGTCTAGTGTGACGTGAGAGTTGTGTGTGGGGGACGGAGGGAGGGAGGAAGGGATGATGGGAGGGAGGAAGAAAGAGGGGATGTGACAGAGGATGGAGTAAGCAGATTGATTTAAAAAAAAACTGCAATGAAATGTATCAACAACAAAAAAAATGCTTGTATTTTTTCCCATATAGTTAATAGAACAATTGTTCACCTAGTATGTTCATGTTTTAAAAGAAAGGGGGTTGATTGTGTGGGGATTTTTTTTTCTGCTTTGCGCCCTAAAATGTGATGGCAGCTTAAAGATACTTTGGGGTTCTCCCATGTACCATCTCAACGAGTACACCCTTCCCCTGTCAAAAAAACGATTTATAGACATATAAAAAAGATTGGTGTATCTGATATCTATGGTGATCGTGCCTTTCACTATTTCTGCATGGTTTTTGTGATGTACTGAATTGTTCCATCCCTGAGTGGACAGTCAAGTCCATAGACAGTCAAGACCTATGCAACCACCAACAGATGGGTTAATCCAACATCCATTCAGAAAAACGCAGGTACCACACAAATCAACAACAACAATAAACACTCAGGTTGACAACCTGAATCTCGTCTCATCATTTACACCTGAGGGACTGGGGGGAAGGGGGGGCAGGGCCACTTGGCTGGGGGTTGGGATGAGGACTGGAGTTGGGGCTGGGAGGATGGATGGGGTAGATTTGATCTGGGTTAGGGTTGGGTTGGGTATGGAGCATTTGAACAGAAGATAATTTGAATGAGAACAGAACATTCCTCCCATAGTCTCTCCATGTAATCTTGCGTCAGCGAGGGCCTCTGGCCATCCTGTTAAGTCAAGAGACTAATCTCCATTTAGACTATATACCAACTTAATACCGGCTATATATCCCATCTAATAGATTAAAGTTTGACAAGAATTTGAGTGATGGAGTGGAGATACAGTACATTTGAATTGGAGAAGCCAACGTTGAGGAAGGGTTGAGTATAGATTTGGTTGCAAATGGGTGGGGAATGGGGAAGACAGTACAGGAACACACACAGAAACAACAGCCTCTCCAAGTTCGTTCCAGTTTTAAATCTTGTGGGGGAAAGAATAGGTATGGGTTTTTGAGCAGCTGTTACATTGTACGACCTAGCAGGGTTAAAATACACACACACACGCACGCACACTCGCACGTACACACACAGACACACACACAAACACGAAAGTGTAGAGATAGAGAAGCCTATGACCGGTAGGGATGCATCTGGGTGGCCACTTTTGTCTCTAAAAATGCCTAAAATAGATATCTGTCTGTCCGTCTGGCATTTACTCCTTAGGGTGGATTTACATTAGTAAAATATGTCTAGTGAGATCTATCTCTCAACATCAGATGTGCAACTATTCTGTTTGCACTAGCCTTGGATGTGGTGTGGCCAAAGCGATATTCCTGTTTCATGTGGAAGCGCAACTATTAGCATACCGTAATTACCATAGTATATACACTAACAAAATAAGGATAGCAATTTCAACTATACAGGAGCTTCTTATCTAAACCATATTGCATATAGTTTTGCACACTTCATTAATGATATGATTCACAAATGTGTGGATATTTTAAAAGCCTTTAATTTTCAATTTGGCTAAGAGAGCAAAAATGCTGCCTACTGGTATTAAGGTAATTAAGGTAATTTTCGCAGGAGCCTTTGTCTTTACACTGTACCACTCAGAGGGGGGTATGTGGTATTGAAAGAGATATTGGACATAGTCTGTGTCATCAAAGTAGTGTAGGTAGTGTAGTGGAAAGTGGCTCTAATTCTCTTTACTTGAGTTGCAGGGTGGTGTAGCCTATAAACAGAAAGAGAGAGAGAGAGAGAGAGAGAGAGAGAGAGAGAGAGAGAGAGAGAGAGAGAGAGAGAGAGAACGAGAGAGAGAAAAAGAGAAAGGAGGTCTGTCCACCTCAGCTTTCCTTTCGGTAATCTGAGCACTGAGCAGGTGCTATAGCATGCCCTAACCTACTAAAACTAGTTCTGCAACTCCAGTAAAGAGTCCCCTTCCGGAAGCACAGTCTCAGGTAAATGCTAACCCAGATACCTATTTATGTTTTTTTGTTATGGGGTGTTGTAGGCTACGTGTAAATATACCTACATGTTACGTTTTCGACGAGATCTGTGTTCGTTCACTGACTAAGATTCCAACAGTTTGATTGCAGGTGAGTCCTGCCGTCTCAAGGTGAGACCATATTGTATTTTAGGATCAACAACTGTAGGCTACTACATCTCATTGTGTGACCTGTAGGCTTACCTTCAGTGGTGACCATGTGAGTTATGTCACTTAAAAAAAGAATGACAGCTGTGATAGAAACAGGAAGTTATGGTACAATTTTATAAATGCAGACGGATAATTTGTTGGTTCGACATGTGGGGATCTTTCATAAAATTAATTATGTGAGAAATGGCGGTGGAAACGCCATTAGGCACAAATATTGATATAATAACCATCATGTCAAGCAGGGGCGCAACTTTCACTTGGGACGCCCCCCCATTCTGAAATTGCATTTTTCCCCCCTGTTTTATCATTGGAATGTGATACAAAACGAAGCAACGGTGTGCTTTGGGAACATGCGGACGCCTCGGAGCAGTCGGTTAGGCTGTTTGGAGTGTTTATCCGGCTGGATAAAAAAATACATAAAAATAAGTTATGTCCCCCCCACTTCTAAAACCAAAGTTGCACCCCTGGTCAAGTAAACTTGGAGTAACACCATGACATAGTTTGTGGTCCTCCCACTATGACTCGTCAAACCATGGTTTGTTAGGCTACACATGAAATACATTATGATGAACTTCACAGGGTGGTGAAAGTGCACGGTGATGAGCTTGATGCTCCTTTCCCAAAAATATCGATGGTCTTATTCTGGTGACATTATCAATGCTTGACTGCCGTTTGACAATTACAAATATTATTGCGCTTATCCATAATAATGTCATCATGTAGACTAGCCTACCCGCAGAGCCTACCCGCACTGTATCTGAGATGTGTTAGCTCGAAACTCTGTCGCCAATTGGACCTCCACACAAACATTCCTCACTTCATAGTCTTATTTTCAGGCGGAGTAAACCCTCTGGCTTCGCCTCTCCCTCTCTGATATCACAGGGTGTAATTATTAGTCCAAACAGTTGCAACGTTTTGCAACTAAAACGAGAGTTTCTATTGGACAAATTCAGGTAGGTCCCGCCCCGTTTCGTTCGCTTCCGTTTAAGAAACGTTTTGCAACATAATCTGCGTAATGAATACGCCCCTGCTCTCTATCTGGAGATGGCTACAGGAAAGCCCTTATGTTCTGCCTTCCTTCCATTATAAATGCTACAAGAACGTCCTATCTGAATTGGTTGATGCTTGAATACAGTCGTCTGTCTCAAAGGGTAAGAATTTCACAATTTCTACTGCAAATAATATTCCGTCGCAAAGGGGGACAACCTTAGCGATGCGTCAATTTATGGAAGGCAGCAGTGTAGGCTGTAGCCGATGTAGGTTACATCTCGAAGCGTCGCCTGCAAAATCAACAAGGAGATAACAATCCTCTCAGGGAGCAGCCGACGCGATTAATTCTGTCACATTTGATCTAAAAACCACATTACGCTGGTTTTGTGGTTGTAGGCCTAGGTATATATTTGCCGCATTTAGCCGATGTGTTACACGACCACTTTCACCGTGGAAGCATAGGTATTGGTAACGATAGCCTAATATTCATAGGGGCCTATGTATTTGGCCTACTGTTTTACTACTGAATCTATGAAGTTATGCATGTGGTGTTGGCTTTATTTTCAACTACGAATGATATTAGATGTGCTTGATCTTTCCACAGGTCTTGCGAATGGAATCGGATAGGCTATGAATAATTGCCGCATCACCTCCTAGACCTAGAGGGAGCCAGACAACAATGTTACGGATCAAGTGCAACATTGTTACAACGGACCAATAACAAGTGTATCATTGCGGTCCAATAGCATAACTAATTGCAACATTTTAACACGCCAGGCTTAGGCTACATGGCCATCTCGTGTGAAGTCAAAAGGCAAAACGTAATACAATTCACCCTGAAGTCTGCTCAATAACATCATCAGTGGAAACTGTAGGTCAACAAGAGAGAAGAGAACTCAGGTTGCGCTGTTTCCTCTATTCATTAGTTGTGTAACTGGACCGTCGACATGTATAACCCTGCCAACGATGCCGTGGCCGGGTACTCCAGCGGCACCATAACAGAGAAAGACCCGAGCCAGGAGACGACCCTGGGAAGTGCCTACTCACCGGTGGACTACATGAGCATTACCAGCTTCCCCCGGTTACCCGAGGATGATGTGGTTTCCGGGGAAAACACTCTCAAATCACGCAAAGATGACGATAACTTCCTTAGCGAGCAAGACACAGGTAAGACACTGGTGGAGATATAGCAGACAATGAGGTGGTGACTGTAACCAAACCATCAGTCAGAAGGTCTACATAACACTGTCATAGCAGTGACATCTCCTTTACCTTCCATGTCTGCCAGACATGGTCATGTATGATGTTCAATATGTTGTTGTACTCTGAGCCATATACAGTATTTTGATCTAAATATATGGGTCTGGTTTTACTTATTCTTGCAACTGCTGCCTGCCTATTGCCCTTCATGCACAGTAGACACTTCCTGAATTGTATTGACCTCTGACCTCTATGTTCCAGACCCAGACCTGTTCCTGAAGTCAGCCCGTCTGCAGCGTCTCCCGTCCTCCGCCTCTGACCTGGCCAGCCATGACATCACACCCCTGCGGGAGACCACCAGAGACCCCTTATCAGAGGGCTGTGCCTGCCAGAGAGATGGCCTCACTGTCATCATCACAGCCTGCCTCACCTTTGCCACAGGAGTCACTATTGCGCTCATCATGCAGATCTACTTCGGAGACCCACAGGTGTGTGTGTGTGTGTGTCTGCCTTCTGCCCCTCTTCCTCCCTTTTACCCTACACCCATCTCTCTTTCTCTCCATCATCTCCCTTCCTCTCTCCACCCTCATTCCCTCCCCCAATCTAAGTCAATTTCCTCTCCTCTTCCCTGTGTGTCAGATCTTTAACCAGGGGGCGGTGGTGACTGACGTGGCCCAGTGTACATCTCTGGGCTTCGAGGCCCTGGGAAAACAGGGCTCCAGTGTGGATGCTGCCATCGCTGCTGCCCTCTGTCTGGGCATCATACACCCACACACCTCCGGCATCGGCGGGTGAGTCTTTACACATCACACCAGCAGATAATCAACAACAATAGATAGTCAATAGGATTAGGTGTTTCCTAATCAATGTGTGAGTTATGTCCACCTACATCTGCAAGAAGAGGATGCACTTATTGCTGTTGAACAACACTGGTCTCTGTCTTTGTTATTTGCAGTGGAGGCGTGATGCTGGTGCATGACATCCGTAGGAACGAGAGCAGGGTCATAGACTTCAGTGAAACAGCGCCCTCTGCCATCCTGGAGGACATGTTACAGACCAACCTGGAGCTCAAGGTAAGAGCCTCATCTCAACCTCAGTGTGATAGGAGTCAGACGCAGGAGGGTAAATCACTGAATAGAGTTTATTCCTTCGTACACAATTGCGCTAGATAGTGACACACGAAAACAGGCACAGGGGAAACTATCTACCCTGGCAATACACGGTACGGGATACTCCAACAATATACAGGCACAGGGGAAATATCTACCCTGGCAGTACAACGTGCGAGTAGCTCCACCGAGCTCCACTACTCTCACAATAAACAATCACCCACAAGGACAAGGGGGGCAGAGGGAACACTTATACACAGACTAATGAGGGGATAAGAACCAGGTGTGTGTAATTGTTACGTTCTCCCGTCGGGTGTAGTTCGTCTGAGGAGGAGACGTAAATGCCTGTGCCTGCGCACACAAGGTAAACTAGATGGATGGGGAAGAAATGTGGGGTGTAATGAACTAAAATAACCAGAACTCAATGTTAGCCCTAGGGGGACGTTTAGTAAGGTACTTAAACAAAATATACAACACCCATAAAGAAACAGTAAGTCAAAAAATCACTCAAACAAACCAGGGAAGGTAAGAGAAGGGAATATTTGGGAACGGGGTCCAAGTAATGAAAATAAACAAAAGGTCTCTTCTCTTCTACACACCTAATCCTTCCTATCACACTCTAAACCCTAACCCACTTTCCTACCTGTTTACCAAAACAATACAGGGGTGACACCCGCCCGGCTAACCTAGTGTGTAAAACAATGGGTTATCTACGTGTGAATGTACACCCATGGGCAGATCTACCTCTCCCTTCTCCAGGACCTAGGTAGGGTGGAGTACATCAGGAGGACAGACTGGAACAAAGATAAATTAACACAACCAATACCCAAACAACTGTCCTCTACCCCCCCTCTTCGAGCTCAGCACACCTGTAATGCCCAGAACACACAAACACACTACAAAGGGAAATGGGGAGAAAGAAAAACACGTCACACGTAACACGCCCCCCCCCCAAAAAAAAAGAGTAAACCCCTGGGTTTATGATAAGAACCTTACACATACATATATATTTATTTTTTATAATACCAAATACTTACAACACATCCCCCCTAGTTGTCAATGCCTCGTTTTATTATTTTCTGAACTGAGAAAATAATAGACAGAGCATCCGCAACCACGTTTTCTGCACCCTTTATATGCTGAATTTCTAAGTTATAACCCTGTATAACCAACGCCCAACGCATAAGACGTTGGTTGTGGTTATACATGCGGCTCAAAAAAGTTAAAGGGTTGTGGTCTGTGTATTTCAGGCTCCCGAGTGGCGCAGTGGTCTAAGGCACTGCATTGCAGTGCTAGCTGTGCCACTAGAGATCCTGGTTCGAATCCAGGCTCTGTCGTAGCCGGCCGCGACCAGGAGACCCATGGGGGGGGGGGCGCACAATTGGCCCAGCGTCGTCCAGGGTAGGGGAGGGAATGGCCGGCAGGGATGTAGCTCAGTTGATAGAGCATGGTGTTTGCAACGCCAGGGTTGTGGGTTCGTTTCCCATGGGGGGGCCAGTATGAAAAATAAAATCAAAAAATTTAAATAATGTATGCACTCTGGATAAGAGCGTCTGCTAAATGACGTAAATGTATACCACAACAGGCAACACACTGGAGCCAACATAAACCTCAAAACATTGTAGGGCAAACGTGACTGACAGCTGGGTTATCTACGTGTGAATGTACACCCATGGGCAGATCTACCTTTCCCTTCTCCAGGACCTAGGTAGGGTGGAGTACATCAGGAGGACAGGCTGGAACACAAACAAAGATAAATTAACACAACCAATACCCAAACAACTGTCCTCTACCCCCCCTCTTCGAGCTCAGCACACCTGTAATGCCCAGAACACACAAACACACTACAAAGGGAAATGGGGAGAAAGAAAAACACGTCACACGTAACACGCCCCCCAAAAAAAAAGAGTAAACCCCTGGGTTTATGATAAGAACCTTACACATACATATATATTTATTTTTTATAATACCAAATACTTACAACACATCCCCCCTAGTTGTCAATGCCTCGTTTTATTATTTTCTGAACTGAGAAAATAATAGACAGAGCATCCTGCCCAAACAAGCCTGCCCAAACAAGGAGGGGAGGCAGCCTTGGCGGAAGTCGTGACACTCAGGCCGTGTTTGAGAGCATCAAAACTGTAATGTATCATGGGTCAATTGTGACTGACATGTCTGATCTACAAATAATATTGAGTAGTTACTTATGATGCAATGTGATTTGTAGATTTGTAGTCAGTCGGCAGTCATTTTGATGCTCTCCAGTCTACAAGTACAGTGATCCCTCGCCACTTCGCGGTTCACTTATCGCGGATTCGCTATTTCGCGGATTTTCATAATGCATTTTTTTTTTTGGTGCATTGTGCTCTGCATTCTGATTCGCTAAAAACTCACTCCCGCTTCTTGTATCAAAACATGCTACGAATTGTGCTATCATTTTGTCGTCTCGTGCAGTTATGTGTACGTACATAAAACAGCTTGGCAAATTTACATTAAGTTGGCCAAATTATCTTGTAATTTCGAACATCTCCTAAACCCATAATGTCGACGAAACGGCCTGGACCGACAAAAGCACCTGCGGATGGGCCCAAACGGCGGAAGATGCTACCTATCTCAGATAAAGTTAAACTTCTGGACATGCTAAGGGAAGGTAAAAGCTATGCAGCCGTTGCTCGCCATTACGGAATCAATGAATCTTCCGTTCGTTACATAAAGAAGGAGGGAAAAACATAAGGACGACAGCAGCAGTCAATTTTAATACGAATGCAAAAAAGGGTTGTAACTGTCCGCAACAAGACCATGGTACGGATGGAGACGGCATTAGCTCTGTGGACTAATGACTGCAGGAAAAAAAAACATAACCCTGGATACAAACGTTATCTGCACAAAAGCGAGAATGCTGTATGAAAACTTTGCTGTCAGTGACGGGGAAGAGGGAGAGGATGCCGGGCCCTCAGCAAGTGCTGCTGACACAGTGGGAGAGGATGCCAGGCCCCCAGCAAGTGCTGCTGACAAAGTGCCAAGCGCATTTAATGCAAGCAAGGGCTGGTTTGAAAAGTTTAAGAAACGCTTTGGACTTAAAAATGTTTGTCTGCACGGTGAGATGGCGTCTGCGGATACCGCTGAGGCAGAAGCCTTCGTGAACAATAAATTCAAGGCGATCATTGAGGAGGGGGATATAAGCCCGAACAAGTTTTTAACATGGATGAGACTGCCTTATTTTGAAACGAATGCCCTCCCCGCACCTTCATCATGCAGGAAGAAGCCAAAGCCCCAGGATTTAAAGTTCACAAAGACCGTTTGACCCTGGCTATGTGCGGAAATGCCGCAGGTTTCATGATTAAACCGGGGCTGATTTACAGGTCTAAAAATCCCAGGGCGCTGAAAAACAAAAATAAGGATGATTTGCCTGTTTACTGGATGTACAATGCAAAGGCTTGGATGACAAAAGCGCTCAATCTGGATTGGTTCAAAAACTGTTTCATCCCGGAGGTCAAGTGTTATTTGAGAGGAAAGGGACTGGACTTTAAAGTGCTTCTGCTCCTTGACAACGCCGGAGGTCACGGTAATGATTTGGCATATGATGGTGTGCAAATCGAATTTCTGCCGCCAAACACTACATCCCTGATTCAGCCCATGGACCAAGGAGTCATCCGTGCTTTCAAGGCTCTCTATACGCGCAACACCCTGCAACATCTTGTTGACGCTATGGACTCGGATCAAGATTTCTCACTGAAGGACTACTGGCGTGGATACACCATCGCATCGTGTCTCCAAAACATTCAGAGGGCCATTCAGGAAATGAAAACGGAAACTCTGAAGGCCTGCTGGAAAAAACTATGGCCAGAGGCAGTGCAAAACGCAACCGGAGGCTCGCTTGACGAGGTCCACCACTCTGCCGTAGAAACAGCTGTGAATCTGGCTAAACAGATTGGAGGAGACGGCTTTAATGACATGAGTCCGGATGACATAAACGCCCTGATTGATGGAGACGCACAGCCGCTGACCGATGCAGAGCTGGCAGAAATGACAAAGCCACAAAGCGACGATGAAAGAGAAGAGGGAGAAGAGGACACGAGAGATGAGGAGGAAGGACTAACGCTTGGTCGCTTAGCAACCATGGTGCGAATGGCCACTGAACTTAAGCGAGTAGCTGAGGAATGGGACCCTTTGATGAGCCGTTCGTTACAGTTCTCCAACGTAATCGATGGTGGCATGTCGGTGTACAAGGATCTTTTTGCAAAGAAGAAAAAAGAGCGACAACAGCTGCCTATCACTATGTTCTTCTCCCGAACAAACACACCTGCACCGCGGGCTTCAGAAGAAGAGAACACTGCAGAGCGCAGTCAGGATGCAGCGGCCCAGTCTGAAGAGCAGTGAAACGGCCTACACGTGAGTCACTGTATTTGTATACATGTAATAGTTGCTAATTGTAAAAAAAAAAAAAGTTTTCTATTTCGCGGATTTCACTTATCGCGGGTCATTTTCGGAACGTAACCCCCGCGATAAACGAGGGATTACTGTAAAGGACAGGTGTTGTGTCGGCCTGGGGTTCTGGTATTTGTAGTCACAGGAAATGTTGACCATCTCTGTTCTAGCCTGGCCTGATGGTGGGAGTTCCGGGCATGCTCAGTGGGATGCACCAGGCCCACAAGCTCTACGGAAGGTAAAGTGAAGTCTCTTTCTCGCTTTTTATCATTGATTCAGTCACTTTGTCTTAGAGCATTGAAGCTCATTAGCCCCAGTTAAATTACACAAGGTTTAATAGGCTCTGGATGTCTGCTTGCTCCAGTTTAGCGCACACAGACAGTCCCAAGCCATTGATTGAGTGTTATTATCTGTATCAGCGTTGTACAAGGGGACCATTAGTCCATCTCCTGTACAGTGGAGCTATAATTACTCCAGTGATACATGGTCATTATCGTGCCTCAGTTGGAGGAGCGGGGTGCAACTTGGAACAAAGCTGTGGATTTGATTACAATGTTGTCTACATACACTAAATATAGCTATGTACAATTGTAGGATCTTAATTTGATCACTCTTTTTTTGCTGAGAAATGTTCTGCACAGCAGGAAATGCAAACTTGTAGTGTATTTGAGTCTTAAACGTGCTTCTAAAGTTTGTAATTTCCACTTTGAAATTTCAGAGTTGATTTGCCCTAGCAAAAAATTCAACCCCTACAAAAATGTCCATTAATAATAATTCACATAATAATTCACATTTCCTGTTGCTGCAGAATTATTTTTCTGCTGTAGCAAAATGGCTCAAATTAAGATCCTACCTCTGGAAGTGGCTTTGGATACAAATGTCTGTTAAACCATATTTGATTACAGATTTAGGAGATAAAATGTAATGATAACACAATCCAAACGGATATCTTTGAATTTTTCCCTAGAATGCCTTGGAAGGATGTAGTTACCATGGCAGCAGATATGGCCAGAAATGGTTTCAATGTTACACATGACCTGGGTAAGCATGAGGAATTGAAATTATGCTAAACATATAATGCATTGGTGCTCATTCAAGTCTAATCCTGAACCATTCAGAGGGAAATACACACATGACCTTAGATCAGTGTCTAGGGGCAACTTCATCCTACTCTGTATCCCCCCCCACCCACCCCCACTCTCTCTAGCTGAGGCCCTGGCCAAGGTCAAGGACAAGAATGTGTCGGAGGCTTTCCGTGCCCTGTTTCTCCCCAACGGTCAGCCTCCCCTCTCCGGCCTGTTCTCCCAACGACTCGACCTGGCTGCCATCTTGGATGCTGTGGCAGCCAATGGGATCGCAGAGTTCTACAGTGGAAACCTGACCCAGGAAATGGCAGCCGCAGTAAGCAGCTCATCTGTCTCCCGGACGCCAGCCTCTGGCATTATATAAGCACTCATAAATACTGTATTGGCTCCACTCTAAAATATATGCTCTGGGTAGACGTAGCACTTAGGGACATATCTAGGATCAGCTTACCCTCTCTAAATCCAAACCTTAACCATTAGGAGGGGAAAGCGTAACACTGTCCTTGGATCAGTGTATAGGGGTAACTTCATCCTGCTCCAAAAGATACTGCTTCTCGTGACATCACTTGGTTATTCCTTATTCATAGGGATCTAGTCAGCTTTATTCCATCAGCACAACTCTTGCCAGAATGGAAAGGTATTATCATGTGTTATCATGTATTTAAGCAATAAGGCCCGGGGGGGTGTGGTATATGGCCAATATACCATGTCTAAAGGCTGTTCTTAAGCACGACACAACGTGAAGTACCTGAAAACAGCCCTTAGCTGTGGTATATTGGCCATATACCACAAACCCCCGAGGTGCCTTATTGCTATTATAAGCTGATTACCAACGTATTTAGAGCAGTAAAAAAAATGTTTTGTCATACCTGTGGTATATGGTCTGATATACCACAGCTGTCAGACAATCAGCATTCAGGGCTCCAACTACCCAGTTTATAATGAGATTTTTAATAATGTATTTTCTAACAGGTGCAAGCCAGAGGAGGAGTTCTCTCTGAGGAGGACTTTGGGAACTACACCACCGTCCTACAGCAGCCGGCTGAGAGTTTCTATCAGGGTAAATATAGGGTTCCCTTTGAACAAATATATTTTCACGATTATATTGTGATTATGCATCCTCGCTCCCAATTCTTGCCAGATGTGATATTTGAACCTGCAACCTTGCGGCTAAATGCATCCATTTCTCTGTTGTTGATGTTGTTGTTGTGTAGGGCACCATGTGATGGCAGCCCCAGCCCCCAGTGCAGGAGCAGCTCTGATCACAGCTCTGAACATTCTGGAAGGCTACAACATCACCAGCCAGGTGCCCCGCAACAGCACCTACCACTGGATCGCTGAGGTACTACGCCCTATTTCATTTACATAACTTAGGAAAATACTTGGGTGTCAGCCTGATCATTTAGTTAATCAGTAATTGTTGTTGATTACTACATGTATCCTATAGTAAATGTTAACCCTGTATACTGTGGTGCCTACAGCATGTATTTGTAAAGCACTGCTACGTTTCTGTCATTTTCACCTACTAATGTCTCTGTCCAGTCTCTGAAGATTGCTGTGGCCCTGGCCAGTGGGCTGGGAGACCCCATGTATGACACCTCCATCTCAGACATAGTCACACAGATGCTCAGGTAGGTTCTACTTGTCCAACACAATACATCATCAGACACTTTTATCACATAAAAATAAGGAAGATGATTGAGACACGAATCACCATGAAGCATGACCATCAGACCAATATGATGTTTTGAACCGTCATAAAGCTGGCTAACCTGTTGATTCCTTGGCTCTCTCCCTGTCGTTTCACCTGTGGTCCCCCAGTAAGTCCCAGGCAGTGCTGCTCCGCCAGATGATCAATGATTCCCAGGCGTTCCCCCCGGGTCACTACACGCCCTTGTACGCCCTGGAGGAGGGCGCTGTGGCCAGCCAGGTCATGGTTATGGGGCCTGACGACTTCATTGTCTCCGTCATGAGGTTAGCATTGGCTCTTGAAACTACCTCTAACTTCCTTCATACTGCACACAGAGACATAAAAATGATGTCCACGAGTTCATCTGACTCTGGGGAAGTGGATAAAGGGCCTCATTGCCATAATCCTGAAGTATCACTTTAACCTCAGAGACATTATTAATCTCAAATGTTAGTGCCAATCTCCTATTGAGTTAATAATCCTGGACTTTGAAGGTTTGAGTCAAGTTGCTTGTGTGTAACTAAGGTTAGGATTTGGTCCAATATCGACCAAATAGTCATGATTGTATTCAGATGCTGTGTGCTTTGTTCAGAAAAGGAGGACCATATGTTTGATCTATTACTGTAAATGTTATGCAGTTGCTGTTTATGATTGTAAAATGGTTGGTGTTATCTCTGTAATCTCCCTTTAGCTCCCTGAACCGTCCGTTTGGCAGTAGGATAGTGACACCATCTGGGATCCTGTTGAACAGCCAGATCCTGGACTTCTCATGGTCCAACAAGACCCAGACCTCTCAGCCTCCGAACCCGGTACTACTGCCTGTCATATAATGGAGTGGTTTTATCTTTGACTTGGATTTAATCAAGTTGGTTATTTGAATCAGCTGTGTAGTGCTAGGGCAAAAACCAAAACATGCACCCAGGGGTGGGGGGCCCAGGACCAAGTTTGGGAAACCCTGATCTAAACCACCAGTTGTTGGGTATATAAATAACCCTCTCTCTGCTGTGTCTGTCTGCAGCATAATGTCATCCAGCCTGGAAAGAGGCCCCTGTCCTTCCTGGTGCCCACGGCAGTGAGGCCTCGCCTGGGTTTGTGTGGCACCTACGTGGCCCTAGGATCCTCCAACGGGGACCGGGCCCTCAGTGGCATCACCCAGGTGTTGATGAACGTCCTGTCCTCTCGTAAAAATCTGAGTGACAGTTTGGCATATGGTAGACTCCACCCACAGCTGCAACCCGACACTCTCCTGGTGGACTGTGAGTATGGCCTTCAGAGCTAGCTAATGCTTAGTTTCTAGCTTTGTCTCTGTTTCATCCACAAATAATCACATATCCATTCATATACTGTATGTCTAAACACTAAACTTGTATCGTGCTTGTTTTTCATCTTTATTCCTTCCCTCTCTTCTTTCCCTCTTTCAGCTGAGTTCCTGGAGGAGGATGTGGAGGTGCTGCAGTTCAAAGGTCACCAGGTGCAGAGGGTAGATGTCCTCTCATTGGTGGAGGGCACCAGGAGGACCAATGACCTCATCATCGGGGTGAAGGACCCGCGTAGTGCGGACGCCTCAGCCCTCACCATGTCCATGAACATGCCCTAGCCTCCTCACGCCAGGGTTGGGTGAGTGACAGGAGGGGGTGGAAGGTGAGGGATGCAAAAGGGAAACAGAGGGTTATGAAGAGTATGGAGTGGTATGAAGGAGAAACGTCAATATATGAGGCCAGTATTTTGGAGGAAAATGATGCTCGAAAGGGCTGATATTCCACCAAAGGGCTGATATTCCCAAAGGGACTGATATAAAAAAAAAAAAAGATTTATTATAGACGGGTATGAAGGAGAGATAAAAAGGGATATTAAGAAGAGGAGGATGGGTGCAGGAAATGGAGGGGCGTGGAGCAGTCTTTGGGTGTGTAATAAGCGAGTAATAAATGAGTCTCTGAAACGGGTTATACCCTCCTCTACTCACACAGGGTGTAGCATGCTGTGTGTTTTCGGTTGTCTTTAGCCAGGCACATTTCACTGTAAATACACTCGGATATGGCTATGCTCACTGAAACGGCTCCTTCCACCACACGCACGCACGCACAATCCTACGTACGCACACATTCATTCCTTTGCACAAACAACACACACAGATGGCATGCTTAAGTCTAGATTCTCCTCAGTGGCCCATTTAACTTGGCTGAGCATCCCCTCCCCTGCCTGTTGTTATACTTCCACTCATTCAAAATGGCGGCGAATGCCAGTATATATAAAAGCATATGGGTTTGATCTGCTCAGTTCCATTATCTTCCCTTGTGAACACTCAGGAGTTGGCTAGTCACATATTGACACACCTTGATTTATGCTTAGACCACTCGTTTACTGTGTGTGCATTTGTACAGGCAGTGAGTCAGTGACTGAGTCAGTGACTGTCCTTAATCTGATTCTTGTGGCTTGAGTCTAAAGGTGTTGTAGCTTGTAGATATCTAACCTGTTACGAACAATCACTAGGCTACTAGAGGCCATTTTGTAAAGAATAGAGATGATATTCTTATCTGAAAAAGAGAGTGGACACCGCACACTACTCTTCACGTGAATGTCGTCTGTCCTCACTTCAATATTGAATGTTATTTATTGCTAGTACTACTGGGTTTAAATAATGTTGTATTATTATTTAAGGTGATCTGGGGTAATGACTGGAAAAGGAGTAGTTTGAAAGCTTGTTGCAAGCATTTTTTAGAAAGGATATTTTTAGAATGAATGGTCAGAATGACCAGGTTATCAACAACTGCTCCTACAATGATTTTCTCTATTTATATTAGCATATTTTGCTTATACTTTGTCATTTGCACAAATGTTTTAGCTTGAGACAACACTTTACTTTTTAATATATTGAATGATTATTGTATTTTAGTGAAACAGTAGATCTTAGTCTGTGTGCCCATATTGCTGTCAATGGGCTATTTATTATAGCACGTATGAAAAGACTCTCCCTTTGTGTTCCAAAATGCTACCATAGGCCAATTCTTCTCCATAGCCTCAGTTGATTAACTGACCATTGTGCTAATACCTCAGATGTGGCTGTTTTCAATCTAATTTCAAAATGCCAAGAACCATGATAAAACACTGCTTGGTTACATAAATAGTCATTAATGCCATTATGAGGCATTAAATAAAATGCATATTTTATTTTCTCATTTGTTGAGCAATGACTGGCCTATACATGGGCTCTGTTTTCAGTGATGCTAGATGCCTTTCCTTCTCCTTTGTCTTAAATTTAACGTCCACTTGTTTGCAATGTAACAAGGTTGTTTGTATACGCTACGCATTATGTACTTTGTATTGAAAAGTATGAATTCAGACGGGAAGAAACACTGTATAGGAGGACCCAGTTATGGAATAAATATGTTTACACAGAAATGTGTATATAAGAATGAAGTTACTGTTACTATGTTTTTGAAACGAATTATATTTTTAGACAGATACTGAACTGTCATTAAATGTATTATCAAAATATAAACTATAAAGGTAATCAAATGGGTGTGTCAATATCACATTTTAAACATGTGATGCAAATTATTTAAAACATCTAACAAATGTGAGAAGTCATAAGCTAGGAACCCAGTGAAAGCTTTTAAGTTCAGTTTTGCACATGTACAGTGAAATGCTTAAATTGCAAGCCCTACACAACAGTGTAGTATTCAATATTTAAAAAAGTACAACTAATAAGAAAGGGCGCTATGGTGAACAAAAATATAAACGCAACATGCAACAATTTCAACGATTTTACTGAGTTACAGTTCATATAAGAAAATCAGTCAATTAAGCCCTAATCTATGGATTTCATATGACTGGGCAGGGGCGCAGCCATGGGTGGACCTGGGAGGGCATAGGCCCACCCACTTGGGAGCCAGGCCCAGCCAATCAGAGTTTTTCCACACAAAAGGGCTTTATTACAGACATAAATACTCCTCAGTTTCATCAGCTGTCCGAGTGGCTGGTCTCAGACGATCCCGCAGGTGAAGAAGCCGGATGTGGAGGTCCTGAGCTGGCGTGGTTACACGTGGTCTGCCGTTGTGAGGCCCGGGTTGGACGTACTTCCAAATTCTCTGAAACAACGTTGGAGGCGGCTTATGGTAGAGAAATGAACATTAAATTCTCTGCCAAATTCTCTGGTGGACATTATTGCGGTCAGCATGCCAATTACACGCTCTCTTAGACATCTGTGGCATTGTGTTGTGTGACAAAACTGCCCATTTTAGAGTGGCCTTTTATTGTCCCCAGCACAAGGGGCACCTGTGTAATGATCATGCTGTTTAATCAGCTTCTTGATATGCCACACCTGTCAGGTGGATGGATTATCTTGGCAAAGGAGAAACGCTCACTAACAGGGATGTAAACACATTTGTGCACAATAAGATTTTTGTGCGCATGGAACATTTCTGTGATCTTTTATTTCAGCTCATGAAACATGGGACCAACACTTTACATGCTGCATTTATATTTTTGTTCAGTATATACAGTGCATTCGGAAAGTATTCAGACCCCTTGACTTTTTCCACATTTTGTTACGTTACAGCCTTATTCTAAAATTGGTTAAATTGTTTTTTTCCCCCTCATCAATATACACACAATACCCCATAATGACAAAGCAAAAACAGGTTTCTATACATTTTTGCTAATGTATTTAAAATAAAAACGGAAATATCACATTTACATAAGTATTCAGACCCTTTACTCAGTACTTTGTTGAAGCACCTTTGGCAGCAATTACAGCCTTGAGTCTTCTTGGGTATGACTCTAGAAGCTTGGCACACCTGTATTTGGGGAGTTTCTCCCATTGTTCTCTGCAGATCCTCTCAAGCTTTGTCAGGTTGGATGGGGAGCGTCGCTGCACAGCTGTTTTCAGGTCTCTCCAGAGATGTTCGATCGGGTTCAAGTCCGAGCTCTGGCTGGGCCACTCAAGAGACACATTCAGAGACTTGTCCCGAAGCCACTCCTGCGTTGTCTTGGCTGGGTGCTTAGGGTCGTTGTCCTGTTGGAAGGTGAATCTTCGCCCCAGTCTGAGGTCCTGAACGCTCTAGAGCAGGTTTTCATCAAGAATCTCTCTGTACTTTTCTCTGTTCATCTTTCCCTCGATCCTGACTAGTCTCCCAGTCCCTGCCACTGAAAAACATCCCCACAGCATGATGCTGCCACTACCATGCTTCACCGTAGGGATGGTGCCAGGTTTCCTCCAGACATGACGCTTCTGGAAGGTTCTCCCATTTCCACAGAGGAACTCTGGAGCGCTGTCTGAGTGATCATCGAGTTCTTGGTCACCTCCCTGACCAGGGTCCTTCTCCCCCGATTGCTGAGTTTGGCCGTGTGGCAAGCTCTAGGACGAGTCTTGGTGGTTCCAAACTTCTTCCATTTAAGAATGATGGAGGCCACTGTGTTCTTGGGGGCCTTCAGTGCTGCAGAAATGTTTTGGTAACCTTCCCCAGATCTGTGCCTCAACACAATCCTGTCTCGGAGCTCTACGGACAATTCCTTCAACCTCATGGCTTGGTTTTTGCTCTGTCATGCACTGTCAACTGTGGGACCTTATATAGACAGGTGTGTGCCTTTCCAAATCATGTCCAATCAATTGAATTTACCACAGGTGGACTCCAATCAAGTTGTAGAAACATCTCAAGGATGATCAATGGAAACAGGATGCACATGAGTTCAATTTCGAGTCTTATAGCAAAGGGTCTGAATACTTATGTAAATAAGGTATTTCTGTTTATTGTTAATAAATGTGCAAAAAAAACGTTTTTAACTTTGTCATTATGGGGTATTGTGTGTATTTAATCAATTTTAGAATAAGGCTGTTACATAACTAAATGTGGAAAAAGTCTAGGGGTCTGAATACTTTCAGAATGCACTGTATAAACATGGTCAGTGCCAGTACCAAATCTACAATTTGCAGGGATACTGGAGTATTGAGGTAGATATATACATGTATGCAGGGATTAGGAGAAAGTGACTGGTAGCAGGATTAATAATAATAATAATAAACAGTATAGCAGCAACATGAGTGGTGGGTGTGTATGTAAGTGTGTGGGTCTTTGTGTGAGTGTGCAAGAGTGTCAGTGTTAGCGTGATAGGTGGATATACATGTAAACATGGCGGAAAAGTGACTGGTAGCAGGAATATATAAATACTTATGGTAATATACTAATGGTAATAAACAGGAGTAATAGTGACCAGTAGCAGGATAAATACTGTAGATGTATACTAATTGTAATGGCAATCAATCAATGAACACCAGCGTAGTGGTAGTAATAAATCTAGCTAATCAATAATCATTTTAGCAGCAGCGTAGATGTGAGGGGGAGCAGTAGTTGTTAGCCATTTAACAGTCTTATGGCAAGGGGATAGAAGCTGCTTATTAGTCTATTGGTCTGAGCCTTGATGCACCGGTACCGCCTATTAGACGGGAGCATGGAGAACAGTCAATGTCTCGGGTGGCTGGAGTCATTGGCATTTTTTTGGCCTTTCTCAGACACCGCCTGGCATGTACGTCCTGGATAATAAATAATAATAATAATAATATGCCATTTAGCAGACGCTTTTATCCAAAGCGACTTACAGTCATGCGTGCATACATTTTTGTGTATTGGTGGTCCCGGGGATCGAACCCACTACCTTGGCGTTACAAGCGCCGTGCTCTACCAGCTGAGCTACAGAGGACCACTGGGAGCTCATCCCCATGGATACGCTGGGCCGTCCGCACCACCCTCTGTAGGGCCTTCCGGTCGAGGGTGGTGCAGTTGCCATACCAGACGCTGATACAACAACTCAGGATGCTCTCGATGGAGCAGCTGTACAAGTTCCTGAGGATTTGAGGAGCCATGCCCAATCGTTTCAGCCTCTTGAGTGAGAAGAGGCACTGCCGTGCCTTCACGACTGTGCTGGTGTGAGAGGACCATGATAAGTCCTCAATGATGTGGACACCAAGGAACTTGAAGCTCATGGCCCTCTCCACTGCGGCCCCGTCGATGTGAACTTTCTTATGATGGGATAAAGGTCAGCCATTTTGGTCAGGGAGTTGGTCACCCATGGTTTGCCAGTGCTGTGATAAGATAGAGTACAATTATGAATTTGAAGAATTGATCTGCACTGTATGTTTATTAGCTAGCTAGCCAGCCAGTTTTAGAGGAATTATTTCAAATTAACTGCTAATATGCCAACATTCCATTCAAACATTGTTGTCAATCCACAGCCATACACTGGCTGAAATCAGTTGATGATAGGACTTAGACATGTTGTAAATGCAACAAGTACTAATATTGTGTCATGTAATAACACTCACAGCTTTCTGAGAAAACAAACATTTAGAAATGTATGGTCTGTTTACATATAGTTTAGAGGATTTTGTTAGAAATTGCGTAATTCAAATCTGGTATTGGAATAAGAATCAATAGATCTTCAATCCAAGCTTAATTTATTATATGCAAAATGTATGTATGATAAGTATGAAGGTTCGTATATACGGGTCCACAGAAATACCACGCAGGGCACTCAGAGAACTGATCCATTGTTCTAAGTTCTTCTTCAAATACTCTGACAGAGATAGTTCCCGCTCCCTGCTGGCCAATCAGAGTAAAGGACTGAGTGTGGTTTAGACTTTACTCAGCCAATCCGTTGGTG
Organism: Coregonus clupeaformis; assembly: GCF_020615455.1. Classification (NCBI taxonomy): domain Eukaryota; kingdom Metazoa; phylum Chordata; class Actinopteri; order Salmoniformes; family Salmonidae; genus Coregonus; species Coregonus clupeaformis. Next base: position 44,723,846 of record NC_059221.1, on the reverse strand, counting down.
CACGGGTTAGTCCCACCCCTTGGCGCTCCACCGTTCCCAGGCATAAGTTGCTATCATAATAACCTGTGGAGTCAGCACCCAAAAGACACCCCTCCAATCTGTACTCCATGTACCCACGTTCAAGGACGGTTTCACAGACAACAAAGAGAGTGTTCGTATCTGTAAGAAATACAAGTCCTATCTGACCTACCCCCTAACGTTCCCCACATGAATCACAGCCTGCTATGTGAAACAATCCATATCAGTACAGTTCAAACCTATGCTCCTCATTAATGCATTCCTTCCAAACTATTCATCACATACAGATCCAATTATGAGAAAAATAGAACCCAACAATTTGTATACATAAAATTGCTATAAGCCCCCTATAACCTGTATTTATAACTATATGACAATATTTTCGGTTGACAACAATTCTGAAATATCACATGCCTTACTTTTATTTTCCTGCATAATTAAAATCAGGATTATCCCTCTACTGCCATTCATTCCAATTAGACTGGTTTGGATTTCTCCCTGACCAATATGGCTGCCGTTTTCAACCCATTCTGGAACTTTTAGGGTTTATAGGGTTTATGACATAACCTATTAAATTACTAGAGGGGCTCTGTATGTCCTCACGTATGAAATTAGCAATTCATTTTTTTGGTTCGACACTCATTGACCTCCATACAAAAATACCTCAGTTTGTGGTCATCATTTTCGTGGACAGATTTTGGGCGGAGTATCCCTCTCGCGTCGCCTCTTCCTTTCTTGATAATACCAATCTAGCTACGCAAACACAGCCGCAAATAGCGTATTTCAGGAAGAAAATTGTCCAGTCTAAAAAAAAGAGGATTATCAGTCCGTGGGTCGTACGCTATGTTTTAAACGCATAATTTATTCACAAAGAATTACGACGTAAGTATGCGAGTACCTCTTTCTGAGAATACAGAGAAAACCGAAAGAAAAATTATCGTCTGATTCCGATTGGAAAGCCTCTCCTGTTGCGGTATTGGTTGCCACTGGTCCCAGTTCATGTTTTGTTAGCTATCAGATATTACATCGTTGGACTTGCTCCCAAATGGATTTATCTGGTAAGTATTGCATTGTTATCTTTGCTGTTAACATTTGGTTGATGAAGTTGTAGCTAGCTAGCTAAGTAGCAGCAGGAACGTAACGTTAACTGGAACGAATTTGATGAAATAACTTCATACGCATTATCAGCTAGCCAACTAAGCGGTGCATAGTGAATAGCAATTAGAAGTGTAGCTAGCTAATGCTAACTGCTGGATCTTGCTAGCCAGAGCTAGCTGTTAAGATCTTCATAGTTGTTTTTGCTCAGCTGTGTGTCGTGATGTAAAGCTAGGTTCTCTTATTTTATATATTGCACTGTGGGTAATGACAGTAACTTTGTCATCAATTGGCGTTTCGGTGATCTCTAACGTCGTTCATGTTCGACAAGTACAAGTTGTTGTTTTTTGCTTGCTAGCTCGGCACTACGCAGGCTTGTCAAGCCAGATCTTGTTAGTCGATGACCAGCTAGCGAAGGCCTTGCAATCAATCGTTACCGTTAGCCTATCGAGGAAATTATTATATCGCGTTTGCCAGATAGTGCGGTGGTTTTACATATTTTGTAGTACTAGTCTTATTAGTTATTGCTAAAACATGGCTTGTTATTTTTGTAGCTAGCTAGTTAGTTATTATTGGTGTTCACTTTAGCCGTTGGTGTTCGTTAACGCATCGACAGTTAGGTAGGCTAGCTTAAAGCTAACGCTACGTGTCATGTTCATGATTGTGATAAGCAACTTTGTATCAAACGCTGGACCTTGTAGCTAGCTAATTATAACCATTAAGACTGCTTGATATACAGTAAAATAACAACTCTCGAAACTTTGAACATCGGCAGCTATCTTATCTACATTGAACAACAATTACCAGGGGTATTCTCATGGGTACTACTAGCCCTTGATCATGACTCGCAGTTCCATTACATTGAGTCCCGACGCTTGGATTGAACATTAACACGCATCGCTTGCGGTATGTTTGGAAGCATAAGGACGTTATCTTTCATATCAGCTAGAATTTAAATCCCAAGAGACAGGTTAAATTGTAACACAACTTAATAGGTTTAGTGTTCCCACACGGCCATATCTCCATGTTAGAGCGTGTGTTTATTCTGCTCATCAAACTCGAGAACGAATCGTTTGGGGGGCTGCAGTTCGCGAACGACTGTGCTTATCGCCTTACCTGGCTACCCAGACTCCTTGCTCCGGCCAAACGCTACGGGCGTTAGTTTCTTCTCTGCAATGAGAAGTATGTAGGGTACCACAGAGCAGCAGAATAATTGTGTGAGCAATGCATTCCGCCAAGAGGCGTTCACAATCTAGTCAGATTGCAGCCACAGCTAGACCTCGTTTCAAATGTATCAAGAAATAATCGTATTTGTATGCCTACCAATCAACAAATGTACGTTGTTGAAAGCACACGTTTACAATTGTCACAAATTTACATTTTAGTCATTTAGGAGGAGCAATTAGGGTTAAGTGCCTTGCTCAAGGGCACATCGACTGATTTGTTTACCTAGTCGGCTCGAGGACTCTGTTACCGGCCCAATGCTCTTAACCGCTAAGATGACAGCTCCAATAAGCCCCCTATGGTGAATGATAGGCTCGTAGAATCATGACTCTTTCGAGTTTTCAGTTCAATGTTCGCTGGTAGGGTGTCCTGCGTGCTCTGAGCATTATTGACTCAAATGAACGAAATGAGTCGAAAGATTCGTTCTTTTGACTGAATGAGTCGAAAAGATCAGAGTCAGTTAAAAGAGCCGAACTTCCCATCACTAGTTCACAGAAGACAGAGGGACCACCTGTGCTATTTAGCATACTCCAAACACCTGTGTGTAATGGAAGAAGGCCGCGAGAAACGTGTTGTCACTGAAAAATACTGTAGGCTGCAACTGTGATAAAGCTGGTTAAAAGTGTACGTACAGCACAGGAGGTTGGTGGCACCTTAATTGGGGAGGACAGGCTCATGGTAATGGCTGGAGTGGAATCGTATTAATACAAACACATGGTTTCCATGTCTACCTCTGAAAATAACATACGGTGCCTTCGGAAAGTATTCAGACCCCTTTACCTTTTGTTACGTTACAGCCTTATTCTAAAATTGATTAAATAGTTTCCCCCCCCCTCATCAATCTACACACAATACCCCATAATGACAAGGCAAAAAGTTTCAGAAATTTTTGCTAATTTATAAAAAAAATAAACTGAAATATTACATTTACGTAAGTATTCAGACCCTTTACTCAGTACTTTGTTGAAGCACCTTTGGCAGCAATTACAGCATCAGGTCTTCTTGGGTATGACACTACAAGCTTGGCACACCTGTATTTGGGGAGTTTCTCCCATTCTTCTCTGCACATCCTCTCAAGCTCTGTCAGGTTATTCAAATCTGGTTCAAGTCCGGGCTCTGGATGGGCCACTCAAGGACATTCAGAGACTTGTCACAAAGCCACTCCTGTGTTGTCTTGGCTGTGTGCTTAGGGTCGTTGTCCTGTTGGAAGGTGAACCATCGCCCCAGTCTGAGGTCCTGAGCAGGTTTTCATCAAGGATCTCTCTGTACTTTGCTCTATCCATCTTTCCCTCGATCCTGACTAGTCTCCCAGTCCCTGCTGCTGAAAAACATCCCCACAGCATGATGCTGCCACCACCATGCTTCACCGTAGGTGCCAGGTTTCCTCCAGACGTGACGCTTGGCATTCAGGCCAAAGAGTTCAATCTTGGTTTCATCAGACCAGAGAATTTTGTTTCTTATGGTTGAGAGTCTTTAGGTGCTTTTTGGCAAACTCCAAGCGAGCTGTCGTGCATTTTACTGAGGAGTGGTTTCCGTCTGGCCACTCTACCATAAAGGCCTGATTGGTGGAGTGCTGCAGAGATGGTTGTCCTTCTGGAAGGTTCTCCCATCTCCACAGAGGAACGGTAGAGCTCTGTCAGAGTGACAATCAGGTTCTTGGTCACCTCCCTGACCATGGCCCTTCTCCCCCGATTGCTCAGTTTGGCTGGGCAGCCAGCTCTAGGAAGAGTCTTGGTGGTTCCAAACTTCTTCCATTTAAGAATGATGGAGGCCACTGTGTTCTTGGGGACCTTCAATGCTGCAGACATTTTTTGGTACCCTTCCCCAGATCTGTGCCTTGACACAATCCTGTTTCGGAGCTCTACGGACAATTCCTTCGACCTCATGGCTTGGTTTTTGCTCTGACATGCACTGTCAACTGTGGGACCTTATATAGACAGATGTGTGCCTTTCCAAATCATGTCCAATCAATTGAATTTACCACAGGTGGACTCCAATCAAGTTGTAGAAACATCTCAAGGATGATCAGTGGAAACAGAATGCACCTGAGCTCAATTTCGAGTCTCATAGAAAATGGGCTGAATACTTATGTAAATAAGGTATTTCTGTTTTTATTTGTAATACATTTGCAAAAATGGCTAAGCTTGTTTTCGCTTTGTCATTATGGGGTATTGTGTGTAGATTGCTGAGGATTTTTAAAATGTATTTTATCCATTTTAGAATAAGGCTGTAACATAACAAAATGTGGAAAAAGTCAAGGGGTGTGAATACTTTCCGAAGGCACTGTAAAAGGTCCTTCGACCTTAAGGAGGAACGGTAGGCTCCTTAAGAGTACATCCTGGGCTAGGGTACTATGAACTCACAAACCAGCAACATAGCTAACTTGTTTAGGATTTATATACAGTTCCAACTGTACTGTTGCCTTCATCATAGCAAAGTTGACATAGCAACTAGAATCAAGGTCAGTAATTTGTTATCCATTATTATGGTCAAGACATATCTTGACACTTCCTTGCTTGTGTATGCAAGTTCATGCTGTTTAAATTGCGTTAGGCTACTTGTTGTATAGTTTTAGTGAGCCTATCTCTCTCCTTGCTCTCATCAAACTAATCAAATCTGTAACAAGTCAAGACTATATCTTTGATGTACATTGACACTTTCTTATGATCTTTCCATTGAAAGTAGATTTAATTACATGACATACATTTTCATGGATTTACGTGATGTAATTCATATAACTTACAATATTTGTCTCAATTGGGTATATCATGGAAGATAAAGTCCTCTTTTGGTTCCATAGCATAAACGGTTCCAGTCTTCCCCACGCCAGTCCTACTGAGAGGGGAGGATGGCACATCAACACCCCCCATTGGAGCTTTCCGAGTGGACAGCAGTCCCAGGTGGGGATCCTGACTCAGATTCCGACCGGGACTCAGGAGTCGGCGAGGATGCTGGAGAGGATGCTGGCAGTCACCATGGCAATGACATATCGCACCGGCAGGATGGAGTTGGAGAGCGAGGTGGAGAGGAAGAAGGAGAGGGGGATTTCACTATCTTTGTTGCCTTTCAGGGAAATATGGATGACGAGGACTTCCAAGAGAAACTTGACAACATCCTTAACAGGATGCCTAGTATGCTTGAATTAGGTTAGTAGTGGGTGGTGACGTGGTGCACCTTTCTAACTGGTTAAACAGTTTCCTACATTTTACATCTACTTTGAATGTATCCTGAAAGTAGTTTGACAATGTTTGAAAGCCATCATTTCAGACCTCTGTATTATTTCTATACTGAAAATGAACCATGATATTGAGTTATTTTATTGTACCTCTCAACCTCCTTATCTCATCCTCTCTTTCTCTGTCTTCTTATCCCTCCCCAGATTCTGAGAGACTGCAGCCGCAGCATGTGGAGCCGTGGAACAGTGTGCGTGTCACCTTTAACATTCCCCGGGAAGCGGCAGAGCGCCTGAGGCTGCTGGCCCAGAACAACCAGCAGCAGCTCCGAGACCTGGGCATACTCTCTGTACAGATAGAAGGTATGTACAGTACGCAGATAGCAGCAGCGATGGCTATGATCAGGCCCAAAAGTGAAAGCGTCCAGAAAAGTACCTAGACCCTGATTGTTGTTGTTTTTGTTTGTTTCGTCCAGGTGAAGGAGCCATCAATGTGGCCATGGGGCACAACAGAGGTCAGGAGGTCAGGGTGAACGGACCAATCGGAGCGCCTGGACAGATGAGGATGGATGTGGGATTCCCAGGACAACCAGGCCCAGGTACCTAACGCTCATATTATGTCATACTAACCCGGGACAGGGAAGTGACAAGTTGAACTACACTGCTCAAAAAAATAAAGGGAACACTAAAATAACACATCCTAGATCTGAATGAATGAAATAATCTTATTAAATACTTTTTTCTTTACGTCTGTCACGTGCTCAGTGTGAACCTGCTTTCATCTGTGAAGAGCACAGGGCACCAGTGGTGAATTTGCCAATCTTGGTGTTCTCTGGCAAATGCCAAACGTCCTGCACGGTGTTGGGCTGTAAGCACAACCCCCACCTGTGGACGTCGGGCCCTCATACCACCCTCATGGAGTCTGTTTCTGACCGTTTGAGCAGACACATGCGCATTTGTGGCCTGCTGGAGGTAATTTTGCAGGGCTCTGGCAGTGCTCCTCCTTGCACAAAGGCGGAGGTAGCAGTCCTGCTGCTGGGTTGTTGCCCTCCTACGGCCTCCTCCACGTCTCCTGATGTACTGGCCTGTCTCCTGGTAGTGCCTCCATGCTCTGGACACTACGCTGACAGACACAGCAAACCTTCTTGCCACAGCTCGCATTGATGTGCCATCCTGGATGAGCTGCACTACCTGAGCCACTTGTGTGGGTTGTAGACTCCGTCTCATGCTACCACTAGAGTGAAAGCACCGCCAGCATTCAAAAGTGACCAAAACATCAGCCAGGAAGCATAGGAACTGAGAAGTGGTCTGTGGTCACCACCTGCAAAACCAGTCCTTTATTGGGGGTGTCTTGCTAATTGCCTATAATTTCCACCTGTTGTCTATTCCATTTGCACAACAGCATGTGACATTTATTGTCAATCAGTGTTGCTTCCTAAGTGGACAGTTTGATTTCACAGAAGTGTGATTGACTTGGAGTTACATTGTGTTGTTTAAGTGTTCCCTTTATTTTTTTGAGTAGTGTATATCCATTCATTGTTAATATTTTAGTTGTTAAAATATAAACAAACCTCCATACCAATCCAGGGCTTGACATTAACTCTTGTCCTCTTGTCCGGGACAAGTAAAACAAGTAGTTGGACAAGAAGAAAATAGATTTAAGTTGTCCAAATAGACAAGTTTTTAAAAAATCACACACAAATCACAATATCAAACAATTACTCTGATCAGAATTGGATCGGAGGCTAACATTGGAATAATTTTCAAATCTATTGATCATGTACATTAAAAGAAAAAGCCTACATGTCAAAGTGTAGGTGATATGCATATTGGCTACAGCTGCTGACATGAGGGAGGTGCCAGAAAATGTAGCCAAACTGAGACTTTTAATAACTTAAATATAGGCTAAACACCAGTTATGTTTGACAAATATATATACGTTTTATTGTCACATACAGTACACCGGATAGGTGTAGTGAAATGTGTTGTTTTACAGGGTCAGCCATAGTAATATGAATGAACCGTGCCTCAAGTATGTGGACAGAATCAAGGCTTTAGCCTTTAGCTTGATTCTGTCACAAGACCGGAGAGTCAAGGACAGTGCCTGTTGCGCACCGCACATCACCCACCTTAATGAGCAGAGGCAGTCAGCATGTTGAAACTATTTAACCATAAACTTCATTGTTTTAAACCTGGACTTTTTAAGTCATTTTATGAAGTATGTCTTACCTTGTTTCAAAGTAGCCTAGCCTAAAATACGACCATAGGAATGTTCAGGGGATTATTTTATAAACATTTATATGGCATTGAAACCAGCATTTGTTTTTGATGTCCTATTGGTTTTCAAATCAAGGTTATGTTATTGTCCAGCAGCCAAAGGCAGAATCCTAGTCATATTAGTAACCCATGCTAGCTGATGCATCTTTAGATCTCCCCTTTCTTAATTTCTAACGGATATTTTCCCGCTAATTGCATTTTGGAACATTCGCGTGTAGCCTATAGCCATGTGCGCATTGTTGAGCTTACAGTGGGGGAAAAAAGTATTTAGTCAGCCACCAATTGTGCAAGTTCTCCCACTTAAAAAGATGAGAGAGGCCTGTAATTTTCATCATAGGCACACGTCAACTATGACAGACAAAATGAGAACAATTCCAGAAAATCACATTGTAGGATTTTTTATGAATTTATTTGCAAATTATGGTGGAAAATAAGTATTTGGTCAATAACAAAAGTTTCTCAATACTTTGTTATATACCCTTTGTTGGCAATGACACAGGTCAAACGTTTTCTGTAAGTCTTCACAAGGTTTTCACACACTGTTGCTGGTATTTTGGCCCATTCCTCCATGCAGATCTCCTCTAGAGCAGTGATGTTTTGGGGCTGTCGCTGGGCAACACGGACTTTCAACTCCCTCCAAAGATTTTCTATGGGGTTGAGATCTGGAGACTGGCTAGGCCACTCCAGGACTTTGAAATGCTTCTTACGAAGCCACTCCTTCGTTGCCCGGGCGGTGTGTTTGGGATCATTGTCATGCTGAAAGACCCAGCCACGTTTCATCTTCAATGCCCTTGCTGATGGAAGGAGGTTTTCACTCAAAATCTCACGATACATGGCCCCATTCATTCTTTCCTTTACACGGATCAGTCGTCCTGGTCCCTTTGCAGAAAAGCATGATGTTTCCACCCCCATGCTTCACAGTAGGTATGTTGTTCTTTGGATGCAACTCAGCATTTGTCCTCCAAACACGACGAGTTGAGTTTTTACCAAAAAGTTATATTTTGGTTTCATCTGACCATATGACATTCTCCCAATCCTCTTCTGGATCATCCAAATGCACTCTAGCAAACTTCAGACGGGCCTGGACATGTACTGGCTTAAGCGGGGGGGACACGTCTGGCACTGCAGGATTTGAGTCCCTGGCGGCGTAGTGTGTTACTGATGGTAGGCTTTGTTACTTTGGTCCCAGCTCTCTGCAGGTCATTCACTAGGTCCCCCCGTGTGGTTCTGGGATTTTTGCTCACCGTTCTTGTGATCATTTTGACCCCACAGGGTGAGATCTTGCGTGGAGCCCCAGATCGAGGGAGATTATCAGTGGTCTTGTATGTCTTCCATTTCCTAATAATTGCTCCCACAGTTGATTTCTTCAAACCAAGCTATTGCAGATTCAGTCTTCCCAGCCTGGTGCAGGTCTACAATTTTGTTTCTGGTGTCCTTTGACAGCTCTTTGGTCTTGGCCATAGTGGAGTTTGGAGTGTGACTGTTTGAGGTTGTGGACAGGTGTCTTTTATACTGATAACAAGTTCAAACAGGTGCCATTAATACAGGTAACGAGTGGAGGACAGAGGAGCCTCTTAAAGAAGAAGTTACAGGTCTGTGAGAGCCAGAAATCTTGCTTGTTTGTAGGTGACCAAATACTTATTTTCCACCATAATTTGCAAATAAATTCATTAAACATCCTACAATGTGATTTTCTGGATTTTTTCTCAATTTGTCTGTCATAGTTGACGTGTACCTATGATGAAAATTACAGGCCTCTCTCATCTTTTTAAGTGGGAGAACTTGCACAATTGGTGGCTGACTAAATACTTTTTTTCCCTACTATATAATATGAATAAATAAAACTTTATCAACATTTTATGCTAAATGGTCTGATCTGTCGCATTAGCCTCATTGCTTTATTTTTTTATTTTTACATGTTTCAATGTGCAGTGGTAGTATGAATTTTGGATCTATCGTCCCAGGGTGTTTTGAACCAAAGACATATTTATCGTCCCTGGGATGACGGGATGTCCTTAATGTCAAGCCCTGGAGGGAATTATTTTATAAAGACATAAAAAGTATTTGGTTGTAATTTATAGACTACCAAGGGTGGCCAACCATCCGCCAGGAGAGCCTTAAAGGGGCAGTGTTGTATTTTGAGACAGGTTTGAATAGGTAGAGTGTAGCCTACATTGTCTTATTCTCTATGGTAAAAAAGATAGTAATGTATTTTGTAAAGTGTTTCCTTGCATCATACAATGGTGTTAGACTTTTTTTTTGGGGGGGACAAGTGACTTAAGCTTTTAGACAAGTAAAAAAACAACATCCTACTTTTCTAAAAGACAAGTGGCTAAAGAAATTAATGTCAAGCCCTACAATCTCTCGTAGGAGGCATGAGAATGAGCAACCCGTCGATGGTCCCCCCTGGCCCCGGTATGTCTGGTCAGGCCATAGTCCCCAGCAGCAGTGGACAGATGCACCCCAGACCCCCATCGCAGACTGGTGAAGACATACTTGCTTAATAACCAACCAGTTAACTCATTCACACATCCAAAATATATGCAACTTGTTCAAAGGTAGTGAACATATATATATTTTTCCCCTCCTTTAGATGCAATGGACCCCATGATGTCTTTACAGCAGCAGCAGCAGCTTCAACATCCCCAGGCTGGTCTCCACAGCCAAGGCCCCATGCCCCCCCAGGCAGCTCACCACATTCAGGTATACAATCACTAATGGCGCTCAACAATAACCATGCATTATAATCACTATCAATATTACCACGTAATGCAAGGATCAACTGTATCAGGAGTTGACTGTATTTTGACCACAGGTCATGCAGACAGGGAGGCAGCTCAACCCAGCCGCCCTCCAGCAGCTGCAGCAGGCCCAGCAACAGGCCCAGCTCTCCCAGCTTGGTGGCCCCCGTCCCCCTTTCCATCCCTCTGGCCAGATGCCTGTACCCTCTGGCTGGAACCAGCTCCCCTCAGGGGTCCTCCAGCCCCCGCCAGCCCAGGGAGGACCCATGGGCCCAGCCTGGAGGAAGGCCCCTCCCCAGGCCCAGATGGGTCAACGTCCCCCCTCCCTGGCTACGGTGCAGACCCCCAGCCACCCTCCACCTCCGTACCCGTTTGGTAGCCAGCAGGCTGGCCAAGTGTTTAATGCTATGGGGCAGCTCCAGCAACAGCAGCAGCCAGGGGCTGGTCAATTTGCTGCCCCCCAGCCTAAAGGTCTTCAAGGTGGGCCTGGAGGGGTGGCAGGACTCCCTAGACCTCCACCACCTCTGCCTCCGTCAGCAGGGCCTCAGGGTAACCTCACAGCCAAGTCCCCTGGGTCTTCATCTTCCCCCTTCCAGCAGGGTTCTCCAGGGACTCCTCCCATGATGGGTCAGGCCCAGCTAGGCCCGCGACCTACGACCCCACAGGGTTTCCCTCAAGGGGTGGGCTCACCGGGCAGGGTGGTGCTGGGACAGCAGGGTAACATGCAGCAAGGGTTCATGGGAATGCCCCAACATGGGCAGCCTGGACCTCAGGTTCATCAAGGAGGAATGGGAGGTAAGAAACTAAACCATTGCAGATGACTACAAATGATTCATTCACTTTCATAGAGTATGTTTGTTGCATGGCCACAGATGATCTCCTGAAGTATTACCTGTATAGTTAGAATTGCTGGTATCTAGGGATATGACGGTATTTTGATATTTTTTCCATGGCAAAAATGGAAACACGAAGCAGATAACGCTCTGGTCCTTTCAAAACCTGTATGTAAAATATTGTGTGCTATAGCTGGATGACAGCATAATGATGCTTGTTTCCAACATTAGGGAAGTTTTCCTAAATTAATGAAATCTGCTTTGTGTTTTGTTTCCTTGCCACGATACTAGCGAGTATCATGAAACTGGTATCGTCCCGGCCCTACTGGTATCACAATTCACGCTTACCTCAAAGTAGTGCTCAGACAGTTACAGTGTAATACAGACTCACTATAATGACCGTGTTAGCTGGGCTGATGAAGTTCCCCATGCTGATGTTTGATCACAGGCATGCCCAAACGTCTGCCCATGGGGTTCCCTAGCGTCTCAGGGAACCAGAACTTTGCCCAGGGTCAGGTGACTAGCGCCCCAGGAACCCCTGGGGGAGGACCCACTCCGCAGCTCCAGAGCAGCCAGGCTATGGCCCACACAGGTACAAAGAATAGAATAGATCAGCACATACCTTTCAGATATGCTGTATACCATAGAAAAAGGCTTAAGAGCAGACTAACACAGTGATATGATTTAGGCTGCATTCGTCAGTGTCATTCTTCTGTCACGATCTGATTTCAGGAGCCCAGTCGTCAGCCTCCATCCCCAACACCATGCAGGGTCCGTCCCACTCCCAGCCCAAAGTCATGGGCCTCCACAGTGGCATGGCTGGCCAGCCCCAAGGCACCAACTCCGGGCCCAGTATGAGCCAGCCCCAGCCCGGCCTCCAGTCCCAGATGATGGACCTCCAGGGCCAGCCCGTGTCCTCGTCCCCCAGCCAGATGGTCCAGGGTGGGGGTCCGGGGCAGACAGTACTCTCTAGACCCCTCAACCCAGGGCAGAGAGGAGGCATGACCCCACCCAAACAGCTGATGCCACAGCAGGGCCAGGGGGTGATGCACGGCCAGGGCCAGATGGTTGGAGGGCCGGGGCACCAGGCGATGCTCCTACAACAGCAGCAACAACAAAACTCCATGATGGAACAGATGCAACAAATGCAAGGAAACAAGCAGGCGTTTGGGTTGAAAGGTCAAGCTGGGGTCATGCCAGGTCAGATGATGCGGGGTCCGTCTCCTAACGTGCCCGGTAACATGGCTCAGTTCCAGCAGGCTCAGGTGGGCCAACAGCAGCAACCTATGACTCCACAGCAGCAGCATCAACAGCAGCAGCAAATGGCTCAGCTCCAACAGTTACAACAGCAGCAGCTACAACAGCTACAACAGCAGCAACAACTTCAACAACAACAGATGACTCAGCAGCAGCCCCAACAGGTATTTAATTCATTTTTTTCATTTTTTATTTGCACCATCCACCAATTTTACTTCAGGGTAGCATTAAGGGTATTATTTAACTCGCTCATTCCTTAATTTTTTCAGGTCCCCATTGGTGGCAATCCCAACCAGGCCATGGGTATGCACGGTCAACAGATGAGACTCCCCAGTGGTCATCCTCTGGTCCAGCAGCAGCTACAGCAGCTCCAACAACAACAACAACAAAAACAACAACAAGCCATGCTGCAACAGCAGCAGCAACAACAGGTGGCGCAGCAACACCCACACGCTATCGGAGACCCCAGTGGTGCTACAGGCGACATGGGCGGTGTCCAACAGATGCTCCCGGACATGCAGGGTCAGCAGCAAGGCATTATGGGAATTGGAGGCCCTCAGCACATGCAGGTGGGCAATGGCCACTTCCCGGGTCACGGGATGAACTTCAACCCCCAGTTCGGGGGTCAGATGGCCATGGGAGGGCCATGTGCTCAGGCAGGGGGGTTTCCAGTGAACAAGGATGTGACGCTGACCAGTCCTCTCCTGGTCAATCTGCTTCAGAGTGACATCTCTGCCAGTCAGTTTGGGCCTGGGGGGAAGCAGGGGACTGGAGGACCTGGTCAGGCCAAACCCAAGAAGAAGAAACCACCACGCAAGAAGAAGCCCAAAGTAGGGGAGGGACAGCAGCCGGTCGAGGGGCTAGGGTAAGTTTATTGAAATCAAAAGCAATACTGAACAAAAATATAAATGGAACATATAAAGTGTTGGTCCCATGTTTCATATGAAACATGAAATAAAGATCTCAAAAAATTTCCATACGCACAAAAAACGTATTTCTGTCAATTGTGCACACATTTGTTTACGTCCCTGTTAGTGAGCATTTCTCCTTTGCCAAGATAATCCATCCACCTGACAGGTGTGGCATATCAAGAAGCTGATTAAACAGCATGATCATTACACAGGTGCACCTTGTGCTGGGGACAATAAAAGGCCACTCTAAAATGCCACAGATGTCTCAAGTTGAGGGAGTGTGCAATTGGCATGTTGACTGCAGGAATATCCACCAGAGCTGTTGCCAGAGAATTTAATGTTAATTTCTCTACCATAAGCCGCCTCCAACGTCGTTTTAGAGAATTTGGCAGTTCGTCCAACCGGCCTCACAACAGCAGACCACGTGTAACCACGCCAGCCCAGGACCTCCACATCCGGCTTATTCACCTGAGGGATCGTCTGAGACCATCCACCCGGACAGCTGATGAAACTGAGGAGTATTTCTGTCTGTAATAAAGCCCTTTTGTGGGGAAAAAATCATTCTGATTGGCTGGGCCTGGCTCCCCAGTGGGTGGGCCTATACCCTCCCAGGCCCACCCATGGCTACGCCCCTGCCGAGTCATGTGAAATGTAGGGCCTAAGATTAGGGCCTAATGAATTGATTTCAGTTGACCGATTTCCTTATATGAACTGAAATTCATTAAAATCGTCGAAATTGGTGCAAGTTGCGTTTATTTTTGTTCAGTATATATTCGCACAAGGTATTCGTTATTGGACATGGTTTGTCATCAAGGTATTCTTCTTCTCTCCTCAGGGGTCTGGATGTTGGGACTGGCCTGGAGGACCCAGAACTGCCAGGGCTGAGTGGGGAACAGGGAGTGGGCATGGACCCCTCCGGACCCAAACTCTCAGACTTCACCAACAGGCCTGCAGGTATGCAGTTTGAATGTTTCTTTGCTCACTCACACTTTTTTATATTTTAGTTGAGTGGCTTTTTATCAATCCTTCTGTCATGTCAGGTTTCCCAGGTCAGCCTGGAGACCAGAGAGTCCTACAGCAGGTGCCCATGCAGTTCATGCAGCAGCAACAACAACAACAGCAGCAACAACAACAACAACAACAGCAGCAACAACAACTGCAACAGCAGCAACAACTGCAACAGCAGCAACAACAGCAGCAACAACAGCAGCAGCAACAACAGCAGCAACAACAGCAGCAACAACAGCAGCAACAACAACAGCAACAACAACAGCATCAACAACAGCAGCAACAAATGCAGCATATGCAGCAACAGCAAATGCAGCAACAGCAAATGCAACAGCAAATGCAACAACAACAACAACAACAACTACTACAACAACAGCAGCAGATGCAGGGACTGCAGGTTCCTCCTGGACAGCAGCAGGGGGTGGCTGGAGCTCAGGGTCCGGCTCAAGGCCAGCCACAGATGCACCCTCATCAGCAGCAACAACAACAGCAGCAACAACAACAACAACAACAACAACAGCAACAACAGGTATAATGTACTGCCAATGTGTACTTGCTGCTTCCAGGCTTGCGTGTGTGTGTGCATGTGGTCAAAATACACATTTTCCATTTTGACTATGGATCATATAGATAATTGGTTCCTTGTTGTGTTAAAGCAGCAGATGCTGATGATTATGAAGATGCAGCAGGAGCAGGCTAAGAGCCGGATGCCCCTCCCTCCAGGCGGGCAGTACGCCCCCAGGGGCATGGTGAACCCCGGGGAGGCCCAGAGGATGCCCGGTTCCCAGCAGGGCAACATGCCTGTCATGATCAACCTCCAGGGGCACGGAGGAGTGCCTCCCTCTCCAGATAAACCCAGAGGGATGCCCCTCATGGTCAACCCACAGGTTGGACACACTATCTGGATGCTTGAAATGTGTATATATCATATTTATTGTTATTGTCTTGTGAATGTTCTATGCTTATTGAATTTGTCTGTGTATAAATAAAGTGTCCTGTTTTTCTTGCTCTACCTATGTAGATGGCTGGGGCAGCCAGACGAATGTCTCACCCCGAGGCAGGGCAGGGTCCCCAGTGTACTGGGGCTGAGGAGGCCCCTGGAGCGGCCAACTCCCTGCAGGACAGACCCGGGGGCCAGGAGATGGGGATGCCGCCTGGGAACGGGGCCCAACAGATGGTGGTGAACCAGGGCCCCAACACCCACATGATGAAGCAAGGCCCCGGCCCCTCACCCCAGCACCCTGGAGCAAGCCCCCAGCAGCAGATGCCCCCTCAGCCCCAGCAGGGTGGCCCCATGCCAGGCCTCCACTTCCCTAACGTCCCCACCACTTCCCAGAGCTCCAGGCCCAAAACACCCAACCGGGCCAGTCCCAGGCCCTACCACCATCCTCTCACCCCAACCAATCGTCCACCCAGCACTGAGCCCTCTGAGATCAACCTCTCCCCTGAGAGGCTGAACGCCTCCATTGCAGGTCTGTTCCCCCCCAAGATTAACATCCCTCTGCCCCCTAGGCAGCCCAACCTTAGCCGGGGCTTCGACCAGCAGGGTGGGCTCAACCCCACCACTCTCAAAGCCATAGGGCAGGCCCCTCCCAGCTTAACTCTGCCCAGCAACAATGGAAGCGGTGGAGGTAACTCTAATAACGGTCAGCAGTCTTTCCCTACAGGCAGTGGAGCTGCCAACACGGGCCAGGGCAAACCGGACAAGCAGTCTGGAGGAGGTCAGGCTAAAAGAGCCAGTCCCAGTAACAGCCGCAGATCCAGCCCTGCCTCCAGCCGCAAAGTCACTAACCCCAGCCCAGGGAGGCAGAAGGGGACCAAAATCACCCTCCCATCCCCCTCTCACCAGCAACAGATGGTCAACCCCCAGACAGGGCAGACCATGATGCTGAGCCCCACCCTGGTGCCTTCTAGACCGGTCTCTCTCCCACCAGCGGCGGGGGTAGGCCTGGAGCCCCAGCAGATACAGACCCCCTTCCAGGGGATGCAGGGTAACCCAGCTGAGATGCCCAGGGAAGGGCAGGGAATGGCAGGTGTAGAGCACCGGCAGATGCCCCAGCCTCTGAGGGAGCTCTCCGCCCCACGGATGGCTAGCCCTCGTGTAGGCACTCCTCAGGAGGCTAAAGCTGGGCTGGAGCAGACAGTGGTGACAGGGGAGAGGCAGCCTGTACAGAGCACTCCTCAGCAGGGGTCTGGATCTGAGGCCTCTCCTGCTCTCAGGGATGCGCCTACCTCCCTCAACCAGCTGCTGGATAACACAGCCACCCCCAGCGTGCCTCCCAGGCCCACTCAGAGTGCTCCGGCTGGGGATGCTGCCTGCAAGGAGAGCACTAAAGCCTCCATAGTTTCAGAGAACCCATCCAGTTTTTTTCAGAGCTCGGATGTAGGGGCTACCACTGTTGCTACTACTGCTGCTGTGAACGAGCCAGAAGCTAAACCCAAGCCTAGCTCAACCCCCAGCCCAAAACTCCCAAATCCAGTCGGTAGTCCTAACCTGCAGCGCAACGCAAATACCAATCTGAATGCTAATCCCGGCCCTAGCCCCAATCTAAACCCAACTGACAGCCCCAACCTAAACTCTAACTCTAGCTCCAGTATCAAGCCTAGCACCCCTAACGTAAACCCTACCACTACCACCGGCCCTACTCTAAACCCTACTCCTATTCTCAGCGTCAGTGTGGGCGCCAGCGTCAGTCACAGTAGTCCCCTCCCCAACGTTATCCCCAGCCCCAAACCTAACCCAAACCCTGCCGTTAGCCCCAAACCAACCCCCAGCCCCAAACCTAACCCAAACCCTGCCGTTAGCCCCAAACCAACCCCCAGCCCCAAACCTAACCCAAACCCTGCCGTTGGCCCCAAACCAACTCCTAGCCCTAAGCCCCCGACCAATGTCCCCACTGTCCTGCAGATCCCTTCATCATCTGCCACCATCTCCCCCAACCAGATCAGTTACACCTCCGCCCCAGCTCCCACCCCCCAGGCCCCCGCAACCGTCGTCTCCGCTATGGTGGCCATGCCCAATAAGAACATCCGACCCCAGCAGACCAACCAGCAGACACGTGGCCCCCGCCCCCCGTTCATCACCACGCCTGTGTTTATTAACACCGGTACCGCCATCTTCCAGGTCCCTACATCGTCTGTGGCACCCAACACCACGGTGGTGTCCCAGCCGGTCACCATGGTAAAGCCCATACAGGTGTCCACCACTAACATCCAGCTCACCACTGCTCCAACCCAGGGCCAAGCCCCGGCCTCGACCCAGGCTGCTGTGGTCAGTGTGGCTAGCTCCCAGCCTGCCCGAACACTAGTTGGGCAGGTCCAGATGGCCACTAGACGGGCTTCCCCTGTCCCTGTTAGTACCCTGCCTCGTCCTCAGCAGCAAAGCCCTGGCACTCCCAAGTCGGAGACCCCGGGTGAGGCGCCCCCTGGCCAGAAATCGAGCCCATCCCCCCGTCCCAGCCCCTCTCCCACAGCCTTGGCGTCTGCTTCATCTCCCGTCCAGCAGCCCCTAGCGTCCCCTCCATGCTCCAGTCTTGGTGCCCCAACCAGCACCCGGAAGAGACCTATGTCCCCCACCTCTGCTTCCCAGGGAAAGCCTTCCCAGGCTCCTGGCTCTGCACCAGTGGGTAATCCACCAGACTCCCAGCAGTTTGCTGAGGCACGGTCTGCCCAACCTTTAGAGGGGACTTCCCATCCCCAGAGGGGGCCGAACTGGGCTGTGCCCCCTCACGCCTTCCCTCCACCCCCTGCATCTGTCACCCAGACTCAGGCCACAGTGTCTGGAGCGCAGACTCGGACCACAGCTGCTGCTGTTCCTCTGAAAGTCACCACTCCTCCTGTATCAGCTCCAACTCCTGTCCCTGCTCAACCTGCTGCACCAGCCCAGTCCCCTGTTCCTGCCTCTACTCCCACCACCCCTCCCCCAGTGTCAGTCCCTGTCACCACCCCAACCCCTACTACTGCCCCTGTTACGTCTGTCCCTGCTCCTCCTTCAGCCTCAGTCCCAGTCCCAAGTCTGTCCCCATCCACCTCTCCTGTTGCTGCCACCCCTGGACCCTCCAACCCCCCCGGGGACTCCCCAGCCATATCCTCCCCAGTGGCCCCTACCCCTATGGGGGCTCAGCCTGCCCCCACAGCCATGGAGCCTCCCAGCCAGCCAGCCCCACCAGAGCCCCCAGCACCTGCAGACAACACCCCAGGTACATATCAATCGATCGATCAATCAATGATTTGATTGAGTGACTTATCCCCCACATGTCAAACTTTGACTGATAATAATAACCTCCACCATGTCCTTTCTCCCAGTGTCAGTCCAACCTGAACCTCCACAGCAAGAGGAGCCTGCTGCTACTGAGAAGACTGGTAAGTACTGTCACACTAACTTATCTGTAACAAAATGGTTAATGCTCCGGCCCCTTTATGTAATGACATGGTCATGACATGATATGGTATCTTGGTAACAAAGCACAAATGGGAACATCCATAATGTATGCAAAGAATTGTGGTAGATCATGAGGGCACCATAAAATGTAAATACTAGAGCAAGTTATTCATGCAGGCTGTGCTGATCTAGGATCCGTTTTGCCTTGAAGATCATAATGAATAAGGTTATTTGGACAGATCCTAGAGCACCGTTAGCCAGGTTGCCAGTCTTTTTAGCTAACATTCCACTCTGAACTTCATGTCATGTGCCATATGTTTGGGCGTGGCCAATGGCGCAGTTTTAGAGGCCCTTCTCTTGGCCGCAGAGACAACATTTTGCTGTTTTTAAAGCTAATTTCCTGCAATTCTACACGTTTTGCCATGGCTGATGCCTTGTTCTTATGCTATCTGAGTGACTCAAGCATTATAACAGGCAATGCCATGACATTTTGGGAATTTCAGATTCTCGCTGACTGTCACATTTTTATTTGGGTGATTGTTAGTTCTCAAAGATTATCTTATTTAAAAATATAGCTATATTATCTTTTCTACATAATCTGGTTTTGGTCGTTTAAATTTACACTGAAAACGTTTTACCATCCTGATTTTCTTTGGGCCGGCCACGATTTAGCAGCGTTGGTGCAGATACCCTGTATGCTGTGAACATAATATGCCCTTTGCTGTGATATTTAGTAACTTTTTTGTTTGTATTTTTTCCCTCTACAGCAGAAGAAGTTGCCACAGTAACCGAGCAAGGGTGAGGTTATCAAAACAGATTTCAAACTAACACATGAAACCCTGTTCTTTTTAATGTCTGTATGAAATAAATACTTGTCATGCCAGGGGTGATTGGGATATTCCATTGCCTTTAAGGTTAACATCAGTATTAAGTAGTTGGCCTAGTCTGCAGTAAGTGCCATGTTTGTAAACAGAAATGTAACTCTACTGAAACTCAGGGAGTTTATTTGGTTGGCCAGGGCAGGGGGGTACATGGCGAAACCCAATGAGCCACGTGGCCTCAGCACTTGGTATGTATGCTTAGCATGCAAACTATATCCAAACTTAATGCATGTCAAAAGACGACACAAGCACTACCACTCCATAAAAACTTGACTTTACAAATTGAGTAATGAATGTGGCCATGTCTGATGATGATGATGATGATATTTTCTGGGGATGATTATAATCATTAAGAGTATGTTGGGGGACTAAAGCCATGTTTGTTCAGCATCATCACAGTTTAGTTTACCGCTGTTTTTCCACTTCTATCACAGATGGGCAAAGAAAAGAAAGACTCCAGTCAACTTAGTCCCCAGGTATGTATTTACAAGCGTGAGTGCTGCCAGGACGCACGCAGCAGCCCTGTCTTGTCCACCATTTCGTTATCTATCGGATACCGTTTGGGGTGAAGACGGACAGTATCTGTGGTAGACGAGGAAAAACAGCCCAGTCCGAAGCGGTTTTCCCAACTGTGGAATACCG
Source organism: Coregonus clupeaformis (assembly GCF_020615455.1). Taxonomy (NCBI): domain Eukaryota; kingdom Metazoa; phylum Chordata; class Actinopteri; order Salmoniformes; family Salmonidae; genus Coregonus; species Coregonus clupeaformis. Next base: position 44,703,406 of record NC_059221.1, on the reverse strand, counting down.
GAGTGGTATTCCAACTTTCACTGAGTAGCTACTGTAGAGTTACTCTTTTTATTATCTCTGTAAATGACCTCTCCTGCTTTTCTTGTCTCTCTCTCCCCTGTTGTCCGTGGCTCTGTTTTCTGTCGGGAATCTATCAGGGCTGCCGTGGAGAAGCCGAAAGGTCCCAGCAGACGGAGCTCGCGTGCTGAAAAGGAGGTGGAGGAGGAGACGGTGGCAGACAGCGTGCAGAGGAAGAGACCAGCCAGGCCTGGAGCCAGCGCTGTTGTCGCTGCTAAAGGTACACACACATATACAGTACACTACAGTACACACACTTCCCACTGATTGAGGACATACACACACACACACTCTCACACATAACTTACTATTGCATAGCTTAAGTTGTTATTTAAAGTTCTTTGTCTCTTCAAACATGTCCCCCTCTCTCTTTCCTCTGTGTCCTTTCAGAAACAGGTGCCAGTCCAACCCAGGCTAAGAGAAGGAAGTCTAAATGACCATAGTAGTGAAACCCTGTGAACTCAACTGTAAATGTATTTTTCTCTGTCAATCATTCGATTATCTTTTTTTCTCCCGGATTATAAATTCTCAATGGAGAAAATAACCATGTACAGATAATTGTTTGAAAATAATTATGTTGTTGATGTTTTGTCCCCGCTATCATGTGAGGTTGTAGCTAGTGTGTGTGTGTGTGTGTGTGTGTGTGAATACGTTTGTGAGTTTTGTTTTAAAAAATAATGCTGGGTTAATCATGTGAAGACTGATAATTGAACGTGTCTCAATTGTATAATTGTTGTAAAACGTAATAAAATGTTCTGCTACTTAATTGTCCTGGTTTAATGTGTTGTACTTTCAAAGTTTAACTGACATTCTGTGAAAAGTTCACACGTAAAAGTGGCCTACATCATGAATGAATTGTTCCATTTTATACTATTTTGTTAGGACTGAATACTGTCCCGTTTGAAGGGCTGTTTGACAAGAGTATTTTCTATAGTCTATATCCTACTGTTAATCTATCATAGAGAGGTCTTACGACAAATCAGGGAACGTTAACTATTGTAGTGAGGAATCATGCAGGACAGCAGGCAACATTTATTTTTCATTATTTAAATGTATTTGAGCATGCGCAGTTGCAGAGAATTCGGACTTAGCCCAGTGCGCAACGACTCCATTCCACAGTCTATCCAGACTACTCTGTCAACCTCATCTTCTTACCTTGGGCATCCCTGCCTTGTGTATTTGGCTTTACAAGACAATGAGCGGGGATCACGGTGAAAGAGACTCGCAGGTAGTGTTATTATGCTGCTCGAGAGGATGGAGGCAGCTAGTTATTTGCATTATGTGACAGTTGGTTTGGTTGACTAGATAATGATAAAATTACATTAATGTGATTGCATGGATACAATCGATAGGCTATGTTAACAAGTTGTATTAGTTGTCTTTCAAGTAGCAACTTTGTTTTAAATATCACAAGCGATCCCTGGGCTTTTTGTAGAATTTCTCATATTTCTCTGTCTGAAACTTGACATTCTCCTTTCTACCGGCATACAGAAAATATAAACATCTATTTAATATCTTTTTAACATTTTGCAGGTCAATTCTGGGTCTCGAGCCAATGGTAAGTTGTTTTTAACCGCAAAATAAATATTTATCAAGATTTTGCTTGTGATCAACTCGTTATCTTCATTTGTCTACTGTTAGTTTTTAAAGGACAGAAATGGCGTCCCAGAGACTAAGTCCCTTCTCCTCCACTCTCTTGTGTCTATTGTTCAAAAAGAGGGCCTCAAAATTACCCTTTCGATATATAATATTTCGATCTGAGAGGAAATTCTGGCAGTGCATTACACCGTGTTTCTCAAATAGACAATTGTTTGTTTATGTTGTGGTGCAACAATGTAAAATTTTTGAGCCGAAAGTAGTGAAATGGGGGTTGAGGACTTAGTCTCTGCGCCATTTTCTTTTTCTCTGTCTAGCAGCCAGTGCGCCGAGCACTGATAGAACAGTTGGCCGTGATATGGAGGCTAGAGCTGGGAGTTCATCGGCCTCTCCCACCCCATGGCTCCTGGCACAATCGCTGCAGACATTACTGCCACTACATGTCATCTGTCAAAGATAGTTGCTTTATTGGAAATGCATGTTTTAAATGTTGTTATTGCTTGTTGCATTTGTTAGTCAACTTTGGGAATGGTTTCTGGAAATTATAATGGAAATCTGCCGGCATAATAATAATAATAATACTGTAATAACATATATTTTAAAAGAGGGGAGGTGGGGAGGGTGTATCAAGTGCACACACCTTTGACAACTCAACATTTCATTTGTAAAATAATTAAACAGTCATGGAAATGGGACAGAGATATGGTAGTGGGAGCATGTTATTGTTTCCTATGACAATAGCCCCCCTACCCGTTATTTAACTGCCATGACAGAGGGACGCCACAAGGTGACGTTCAAGCTCAAGACTGACAGTTATATGGGCCCACCCTCTGACAAAGCCACCACTAATTGGGAGTTTTTCACACTTTTGTTCAGGGGGGATAAAAAAATAGCCAAAATAGATGGCCCACTTATTGAGGAATTATAGAATGTCTCAAATGATAACCTGCTACTCCCAATGCACCACTTCTGACCAGCCGCACATAGACTATTGTGCACCACTAGAGGAATAGGGTAGCCTATCATTTAAGACAGGGGTATTCAACCTGGGGTCCGTGGCCCCCTGGGAGTCCGCCGTGGTACTGCAGGGGGTCTGCGAAAATACATGTTTTTATTGAAATGTTTTCATTAATATCGCTAGCAACAACAGAATAAACCTTTTTTTATTACAAACCTACAGTAGAAAAGAGGAGAATATATTATTTCTAATGATGTCAACTTTATTACTCAACTCCTAATATTTAGCAAATTACACTCGTTGGACCTAATTATACTCACTGGAGTATCTGTCATAGGCTTTGAAAAAGTGCCGCTGGCTGCTGGTAAGCTTTCTTGACTTTGACACTTCCTCTTCCAATTATAATGTGGGGAGGTCAAAACAATTAAAAACAATTAATTTTAAAATGTGTTTTACTTCTTGCCATTATAATTTACTTCATGATAAGACATATGATGGGGGTCCATGGGTCACCGGTTTTCCTGGCCAGGGGTCCCTGGACAAGAAAAGGTTGAAGACCTCTGATTTAAGATTTTACCTTAGACAGTGATGTAGTGGTAAAAAATAGGTGGGTAAACGCTGATTGCCAGACTGGATTACAGAGGTAAAGCTCCCTATACTTTCAATGCATTTTTCTGCAAAAGCTGGGTAAACGCTTACCCAAAAGAAAAAAAGACGCGTACTACACCACTGGCCTTAGTCTAGGGTTACATGTGATGTCAACTTGTGTTTCACAAGACCCAGCCAGTTGTGATGTTACCATCAACAGAGAACGTGCAGGCATGTGTGTGCGGGTGGTTCAGGCCTAGATGTCTGGGGTGCGTGTTGAGACAGGGCAGCAGCAGCAGTGTGGCTCTCTCATGTTTTGGTGTAATAACAGCGATATGCAGCCTCCATTTTTGGAAAGTAGACCCACTTAGATGTCTGAACCTCCCTCCCATCCCCACTCCCCTGGACCCACTTTCTTTCTCTTTGACACTCCCTGTGTGATCTAATATTGAGTTTAGACAGGTAGGGAGGGATACGCAAGGCTGGTTTTGACTTTCAATTGCCCAGTCCCGTTTCCGTACTTGATTTTACAGGTAATTCTTCACATTAAATGGTATGATACCGTTTAAGCTTTAAATTGTGGTGTAAGTACAAAGTAACTACACAGTAACTTGATAATCCAGCCAACTAATTTGAAAGAAAATGTGGCACTAAAGAGGCTGGGTTAGGGGCTGTTTGATGTTTAATATTGAACACCCTTGCGGTATGAGAAGTGATTCTATTGGTTGAACCTGCAGTTTGTGTTCATTACTATGTGACGCTGAAGACTTTAGCATATCCATACACTCTGTGCCACCAAGGGCCACAAAGTGCTCAGATTACACTGTGTGGTTACAGTTCCCATTGTCTGGGGGATCTCTACTAAACGAGTCAATCTCTAACTTTGTCCCAGACTCTCACAAACACAAGGACAAGCACAAAGACAAAGAACACAGGCACAAAGAGCACAAGAAAGACAAGGAGAGAGAGAAAGCCAAGTACAGCAACAGGTATGTTCCCTATCCCCTCCTCTCTTTGTCTTCCTCTGTCTCTTTTCTCTCTTAATTTTCTCACTCTCTTTGAAATAAATAATCCTACCACGTGGCAAGCCATGCCACTGTCATCTCCATCCCACCGATGGTTTCTCAGAAGTCTTTCCATGTTGTTCTCTCTCTCTCCTTCCTTCTCATTTCCCTTTTAGTTTGGTCTGTGGGAGAGTTCTGAGTAAACTGCCATTGCTGACCATAATACTTTGTGTTGTACAAGACCATAAAGAAAGATGACACAACATTACATCATACAACAGGATATCTTCATTTATTGTGCTGCCCCTATGCTATCTCTGTGCTGTCATACTATGCCTTCAGAACAGTGGCGGTCGGTGCCGTTTAAGATGAGGGAGGACCATTTTGTTTAATGAGCATGGCCTTATTTCTATTACAGCATATTGGATGACTGTCATTCATAATCCATTCACCCAGCTCAGTGTAACATTGATACATTTAGGCTACTACATGATACTCAAATTTTCCCTATATCCATCATGAGGTTGCTACAACCTAGCCTATGGATGAAAGTTTACATCATAGGTGCACAGGTCGAAAGAAATGTGAGTAATCAAGGTGACAGAAATTGACACATTCAATACTGCCTTGCACACTCTTGCCTGCATCTAGCTGATCTAGGGTGTAATCATTAGTGCAACAGTTGCAAACGAAAGTTTCTATTGGACAAATTCAGGTATGTTTATCCCCGTTTCGTTCCATTTGAGAAACGTTTTTCAACAGAATCGGCAGAATGAATACGCCCCTGATCACACGTAAACACAGTTTACTTTCATAGCAGCCACATACAAACAGCATGATCACTTTGATTGTTGTATAATTCCTTATCGCATCTATGTTCTCTCTTCCTCTCACCTTTTCCCTTTGCTTGTGGACTTCAGTGCCCTTCACATCACCTGTCTGTGACCAGGCAAAAAAAACTTAGCAAGCCGAACCTTCATATCATGAATGCTAACCGCTACACACAACCAACATCATTGTCACCATATTAGCTAACGTCATAGTCAACATAGCTACTAGAACTAATGTGTTAGTTAACCCGCTACAATCACGCAGTACAGTGTACAGCAAGCAGTTTAGCAGTTACACTGGCGGGCCCCGGGGGCAATAAATTATTAAAACCAAAAGCTTACCTTGTATTGGAAGAGTTCCAGACTTGGATAGCCATAGCCAGCTAGCATCCCTCTCTGTTTGATCTGGGAGTTTGAGTTGGCTAAACTAGCTAGATGGAAAAGGGGGATACCTAGTCAGTTGTACAACTGAATGCATTCAACTGAAATGTGTCTTCTACATTTAACCCAACCGCTCTGAATCAGAGAGGTGTGGGGGGCTGCCTTAATCAACATCCACGTCATCGGCGTCCGGGGAACAGTGGGTTAACTGCCTTGCTCAGAACGACAGATTTCTACCTTGTCAGCTTGGGGATTCAATCCAGCAACCTTTCAGTTACTGGCCCAACGCTCCTACCCGCCAGGCTATTTTGAGATGTTTTGGTTAGCTAAGTAAGTGAAAGTGGGAAAAAAATACAACGAAATATAGCTACTGTAGCTAGCTGCTTCTCCTTCATTTTTGAATAATTTAATTTGTTCAAAACTGTTCAGCTATTGTCTTTCTCTCTCTTTGAGTCAACTACTCACCACATTTTATGCACTGCAGTGCTAGCTCGCTGTAATTTATGCTTTCAGTACTAGATTAATTATCTGATCCTTTGATTCGGTGGACAACATGTCAATTTATGCTGCAAGAGCTCTGATAAGTTGGAGGACATCCTCCGGAAGTTGTCATAATTACTGTGTAAGTCTATGGAAGGGGGTCAGAACCATGAGCCTCCTAGGTTTTGTATTGAAGTCAATGTACCAAGAGGATGGAAACTAGCTGTCCTCTGGCTACACCATGGTGCTACCCTACAGAGTGCTGTTGAGGCTACTGTAGACCTTCATTGCAAAACAGTGTGTTTTAATCAATTATTTGGAGACGTGAATATATTTAGCATTGTTTTAACTAAAAAAAAGCATAACTTCTTTAATGTTTCACTATTTCAATTTTTCTGTAATACACTGAGGAGAATGGTCCTCCCCTTCCTCAACTGAGGAGCCTCTACTGCTTCAGAAACTATTCACACCCCTTTACTTTTTCCACATTTTGTTGTGTTACAGCCTGAATTTAAAATGGATTATATTCAGATTGTGTGTCAGTGATCTATAGAGTTCAAACAGTACTCTCACTCAAAACCATGGAAAGTGCAAGGTGCTAAATAAAATAAAAAAGGAACGGAGCATTCGTTATGCCTTCATCAGTGCTGATGAACAAAAGGACAAAAGGACCACCTGTGTGAGAATGCTGTTCATTGACTACAGCTCAGCGTTCAACACCATAGTGCCCACAAAGCTCATCACTAAGCTAAGGACCCTGGGACTAAACACCTCCCTCTGCAACTGGATCCTGGACTTCCAGATGGGCCACCCCCAAGTGGTAAGGGTAGGCAACAACACATCTGCCACACTGATTCTCAACATGGGGGCCCCCAGGGGTGCGTGCTTAGTTCCCTCCTGTACTCCCTGTTCACCCATGACTGTGTGGCCATGCACGACGCCAACACCATCATTAAGTTTGCTAACGACACAATGGTGGTAGGCCTGATCACCGACGACGATGAGACATCCTATAGGGAGGAGGTCAGAGACCTGACAGTGTGGTGCCAGGACAACAACCTCTCCCTCAACGTGATCAAGACAAAGGAGATGATTGTGGACTACAGGAAAAGGAGGGCCGAACACGCCCCCATTCACATCGACGGGGCTGTAGTGGAGCGGGTCGAGAGCTTCAAGTTCCTTGGTGTCCACATCACCAACAAACTATCATGGTCCAAACACACCAAGACAGTCGTGAAGAGGGCACAACAATTCCCCCTCAGGAGACTGAAATATTTGGCATGGGTCCCCAGATCCTCAAAAAGTTATACAGCTGCATCATAGAGAGCATCCTGACTGGTTACAGTACATCACCGCCTGGTATGGCAACTGCTCGGCATCCGACAGCAAGGCGCTACAGAGGGTAGTGTGTACAGCCCAGTACATCACTGGGGCCAAGCTTCCTGCCATCCAGGACCTCTATACTAGGCGGTGTCAGAGGAAGGCCCAAAAAATTGTCAAAGACTCCAGCGAAAAAAGTAATAGACTGTTGTCTCTGGTACCGGAGCGCCAAGTCTAGGTCCATAAGGCTTCTTAACAGCTTCTACCCCCAAGCCATAAGACTGCTGAAAAATGTATCAAATGGCCATCCAGACTATTTGTATTGACCCCCCCCCCCCCTTTGTTTTTACACTGCTGCTACTCGCTGTTTATTATCTATGCATAGTCACTTTACCCCTACCTACATGTACATATTACCTCAATTACCTCGACTAACCTGTATCCCCGCACATTGACTCCGTACCGGTACCCCCTGTATATAGCCTCGCTATTGTTATTTGGACTGCTGCTCTTTAATTATTTGTTACTTTTATTTCGTATTATTATTATTATTATTATAATTTTTTTATTTTTTTATTCTTTCTTAAAACTGCTTTGTTGGTGAAGGGCTTTTAAGTAAGCATTTCACGGTATTGTGTTCGGTGCATGTGACAAATATAATTTGATTTGATAAAGGCATGTTCCTTTTTTATTTTATTTAGTACCTTGCGCTTTCACTTTTTGTATTCTTTCGAGCATGGATTAAATTAATAATATTATTTTTGCATCTCGGCCTTCTTGGGTTATTCCTTTTCATGGTTTTGAGTGCGAGTACTTTTTGAACTCTACATGTATTTTCTCTCCCATGCACTGGCCGCCTTTCATTATAGCCTGAGCGCAAACCCTCATAATGGCTTTCTTCTGAGTCACTGATGTACACTTGTTATGGCAAGCCTAAATAAAAATGTGCTTAGCAAATCACATAATAAGTTGCATGGACTCATTCCGTGTTCAATAATAGTGGTTAAAACGTTTTTTTTTAATGACTACCCAATCTCTGTACCTCACACACTGTAAGGTCCCTCAATTGAATAGGAATTTCAAGCACAGATTCAACCACAAAGACCAGCGAGGTTTTTCAATGCCTCTCAAAGAAGGGCACCTATTAGAATATCCCTTTGAGCATGGTGAAGTTATTTATTAGACTTAGATACAGGCGTCCTTCCTAACTCAGTTGCCGGAGAGGAAGGAAACTGCTCAGGCATTTCACCATGAGCCAATGGTGATTTTAAAACAGTTACAGAGTTTAATGGCTGTGACATGAGAATGGATCAACAACATTGTAGTTACTCCACAATACTAACCTAAATGAAAGAGTGAAAAGAAGGAAGCTTGTACAGAATAAAAAATATTATAAAACATGCATCCTGTTTGCAAGAAGGCACTTAAGTAATACTGCCAAAAAATTAGCAAAGAAATTAACTTTTTGCCCTAAATACAAATTGTTATGTTTGGGGCATATCAAATATAACACATCACTGAGTACAACTCTTCTTATTGTCAAGCATGGTGGTGGCTGCATCATGTTATGGGTATGCTTGTCATCGGCAAGGACTAGGGAGTCTTTTGGGGATAAAAATAAACATAATACAGCTATAAGCCCAGGCAAAATCCTAGATGAAAATCTGTTTCAGTTTGCATTTCCAACAGACACTGGGAGACTAATTCATATTTCAGCAGGACAATAACCTAAAACACCAGGCCAAATCTACACTGGAGTTGCTTACCAATATGACATTGAATGTTCCTGACCTAGTTACAGTTCTGACTTAAATCGGCTTGAAAATCTATGGCAAGACTTGAAAATGGCTGTCTAACAATGATCAACAATCAACTTGACAGAGCTTGAAGAATTTTGCAAAGAATAAATGGCCAAATATTGTACAATCCAGGTGTGCAAAGCTCTTACTGACTTACCCAAAAAGACTCACAGCTGTAATCGCCGCCAAAGGTGCTTCTACAAAGTATTGACTCAGGGATGTGAACACTTATGTAAATGAGATATTTCTGTATTTCATTTTCAATAAATTTGCTAAAATTTCAAAAAACATGTTTTCACTTTGTCGTTATGGGTATTGTGTGTAGATAGGTGAAACAATTTATATTTAATCCATTTTGAATTCACGCTGTAACACAACAAAATGTGGAATAAGTCAAGGGGTATGAATACTTTCTGAAGGCTCTGTATATACTGTCGTCTACCTAGGTCTCTAGGACATCTAGGACATCAATGCATGATTTACGCAGAAGCCAGACTGAACACATGCATTTTAAGCATGCTTAAGGATTGACACAACTTGCAAACTCTTTCATGCACAGAAATTACTTTATCGCACTCTCTCACTCTCACTCTCCCTCTTTCCCTACCCCACTCTCTCTCTTTCTTTTTCTCTCTATTTCTCTCTCTCTCTCTAACCCTTCCCCTCTCTCTCTTGCTCTCTCTCTCTCTGCTAACATCCATAGTCATGAAAACCCTCTCTGAAACAAAGTGTTCCCTCTTTTATTTGTTATGACATCATTTTTCAATTGGTATTTGGCACAATGTGGGTCTTATGCTTTTTGGGTTAGCTCTGGGTAGCAATACCAGATAAAAAATGAAAACGTTTTTTGAGGATGACTTGGATTTGTTTATTTATTTAGCTCTTATGTGTCTAGGTAAATTCACTGAGAACACATTATAATTTATAGCAAAGACCTTGGGAAATTTGTCGGAGAGAGGGTTTGAATGTGGTCTGTGACAAAGAATGGCTATGGTTTCAGTCTGGAATACCGTGTGCAAGTGACGCGTTCCTACGTCATACTTCCGTGTTCATGTCCCTGGTCTTTTGAATGGGCTTGAGGATTATATAATCAAATTCAAGAAAACGCGGTCATATAAGATACAGTGCATTAGGAAAGTATTCAGACCCCTTGGCTTTTTCCACATTTTTTAACGTTACAGCCTTATTCTAAAATGGATTACATTGTTTTTTCCCCTCATCAATCTACACACAATACCCCATAATGACGAAGCGAAAACAGGTTTTTAGACATTTTTGCAAAATAAATAAATATATAAATACCTTATTTACATAAGTATTCAGACCCTTTGCTATGAGACTTGAAATTGAGCTCAGGTGCATCCTGTTTCCATTGATCATCCTTGAGATGTTTCTACAACTTGATTGAAGTCCACCTGTGGTAAATTCAATTGATTGGACATGATTTGGAAAGGCACACACCTGTCTATATAAGGTCCCACAGTTGTCAGTGCATGTCAGAGCAAAAACCAAGCCATGAGGTCGAAGGGATTGTCCGTAGAGCTCTGAGACAGGATTGTGTCGAGGCACAGATCTGGGGAAGGGTACCAAAAAATGTCTGCAGCATTGAAGGTCCCCAAGAACACAGTGGCCTCCATCATTCTTAAATGGAAGAAGTTTGGAACCACCAAGACTCTACCTAGAGCTGGCCACCCAGCCCAACTGAGCAATCGGGGGAGAAGGGCCTTGGTCAGGGAGGTGACCAAGAACCCAATGGTCACTCTGACAGAGCTCCAGAGATCCTCTGTGGAGATGGGAGAACCTTCCAGAAGGACAACAATCTCTGCAGCACTCCACCAATCAGGCCGTTATGGTAGCGTGGCCAGACGGAAGCCACTCCTCAGTAAAAGGCACATGACAGCTCGCTTGGAGTTTGCCAAAAGGCACCTAAAGGACTCTTAGACCATAAGAAACAAGATTATCTGGTCTGATGAAACCAAGATTGAACTCTTTGGCCTGAATACTAAGCGTCACGTCTGGAGGAAACCTGGCACCATCCCTACGGTGAAGCATGGTGGTGGCAGAATCATGCTGTCGGGATGTTTTTCAGCGGCAGGAACTGGGAGACTAGTCAGGATCGAGGGAAAGATGAACGGAGCAAAGGGCAGAGTGATCCTTGATGAAAACCTGCTCCAGAGCGCTTAGGGCCTCAGATTGGGGCGTAGGTTCACCTTCCAACAATCCTTGAATGCCCAGCCAGAGCCCGGACTTGAACCCGATCGAACATCTCTGGAGAGACCTGAAAATAGCTGCAGTGACGCTCCCCATCCAACCTGACAGAGCTTGAGAGGATCTGCAGAGAAGAATGGGAGAAACTCCCCAAATGCAGGTGTGCCAATCTTGTAGTTTGGCACACCAAGAAGACTCGAGGCTGTAATCACTGCCAAAGGTGCTTCAACAAAGTACTGATTAATGTTCTGAATACTAATATAAATGTGATATTTCCGTTTTTTATTTTTAATAAATATGAAGAACAAAAATGTTTTTGCTTTGTCATTATGGGTGTAGATTGATAAGGGGAAAAAAACAATTTAAGGCTGTAACGTAACAAAATGTGGTTAAAAGTTAATTTTTGGATTTTCTTTCCTTCTTAATGCGTTTGAGCCAATCAGTTGTGTTGTGACAAAGTAGGGGGGTTTACAGAAGATAGCCCTATTTGGTAAAATACCAAGTCCATATTATGGCAAGAACAGCTCAAATAAGCAAAGAGAAACGACAGTCCATTATTACTTTAAGACATGAAGGTCAGTCAGTACGGAAAGTTTAAAGAGCTTTGAAAGTTTCTTAAAGTCCAGTCGCAAAAACCATCAAGCGCTATGATGAAACTGGCTCTCATGAGGACCGCCACAGGAATGGAAGACCCAGAGTTACCTCTGCTGCAGAGGATAAGTTCATTAGAGTTACCAGCCTCAGAAATTGCAGCCCAAATAAATGCTTCACAGAGTTCAAGTAACAGACACATCTCAACATCAACTGTTCAGAGGAGACTGTGTGAATCAGGCCTTCATGGTCGAATTGCTGCAAAGAAACCACTACTAAAGGACACCAATAAGAAGAAGAGACTTGCTTGGGCCAAGAAACACAAGCAATGGACATTAGAGCGGTGGAAATGTGTCCTTTGGTCTGGAGTCCAAATTTGAGATTTTTGGTTCCAACCTCCGTGTCTTTGTGAGACGCGGTGTGGGTGAACGGATGATCTCCGCATGTATTTTTCCCACCATAAAGCATGGAGGAGGAGGTGTTATGGTATGGGGGTGCTTTGCTGGTGACACTGTCTGTGATTTATTTAGAATTCAAGGCACACTTAACCAGCATGGCTACCACAGCATTCTGCAGCAATACGCCATCCCATCTGGTTTGGGCTTAGTGGGACTGTCATTTGTTTTTCAATAGGACAATGACCCAACACACCTTCAGGCTGTGTAAGGGCTATTTGACCAAGAAGGAGAGTGATGGAGTGCTGCGTCAGATGACCTGGCCTCCACAATCCCCCAATCTCAACCAAATTGAGATGGTTTGGGATGAGTCGGACCACGGAGTGAAGGAAAAGCGTTCAACAAGTGCTCAGCATATGTGGGAACTTCTTCAAGACTGTTGGAAAAAAATTCCAGGTGAAGCTGGTTGAGAGAATGCCAAGTGTGTGCAAAGCTGTCATCAAGGCAAAGGGTGGCTACTTTGAAGAATCTCAAATCTCAAATATATTTGATTTGTTTAACACTTTTTTGGTTACTTCATGATTCCATATGTGTTATTTCATAGTTTTGATGTCTTAAAATTAAAGAAAAACCCTTGAATGAGTAGGTGTTCTAAAACTTTTGACCGGTAGTCTATATCAATAAATTATATCAAATGCCTTTCATTAAGTTTTTGCGCAGAAGATTGTTGCACTATGTTTTTTCCCGTTGAAGACCATTCAAAAGCCTACAAAAGTTCAAAAACTACAAGGCTACTTGCCGTGTCAATTGCGTAGCGTATTCAGTGAAACAGAAAGCTATAGACAAAAAAATGTAAGCCCTCCATTTACAATCTACGTTTTAAAAACCTTTATTAAGTTTCCTTGTCCTTTTTCTGCCTTCTTTGACATGTTCTGTGTTCATTCAGGTTGTGTGTTGTAGTCTGTATTCAATATTGGAGCTCTCTGTGGCCTGAATCATTTTGTGTCTGTGTAGCTTTCCTGTGTCTGACCCCTGTCTACTGACCCCTAACCCCTGACATCTCATGTGTTGTCCATCTCTCAGTGAACACAGGGAGCACTCTGAAAAGAAGCACAGAGACAAAGAGAAGGAAAAGGAGAGGTTGAAGCACAGCGACGGGAGTGTCGACAGGCACAGGGAGAAACAGAAGGAGGAGGAGAGGTTGAAGCACAGCGACGGGAGTGTCGACAGGCACAGGGAGAAACAGAAGGAGGAGGAGAGGTTGAAGCACAGCGACGGGAGTGTCGACAGGCACAGGGAGAAACAGAAGGAGGAGGAGAGGTTGAAGCACAGCGACGGGAGTGTCGACAGGCACAGGGAGAAACAGAAGGAGGAGGAGAGGTTGAAGCACAGCGACGGGAGTGTCGACAGGCACAGGGAGAAACAGAAGGAGGAGGAGAGGTTGAAGCACAGCGACGGGAGTGTCGACAGGCACAGGGAGAAACAGAAGGAGGAGGAGAGGTTGAAGCACAGCGACGGGAGTGTCGACAGGCACAGGGAGAAACAGAAGGAGGAGGAGAGGTTGAAGCACAGCGACGGGAGTGTCGACAGGCACAGGGAGAAACAGAAGGAGAAAGACAAAGAGAAGAGAAGAGAGGAAAAGGTTTGTTTTCTTCTTATAGAGCAGGGGTATTCAACTCTTAGCCTACCAGGTCCGGAGCCAGCTGGTTTTCTGCGCTACGTGATAATTAATTGCACCCACCTGGTGTCCCAGGTCTAAATAAGTCTGTGATTAGAGGGGAACAAGGAAAAATGCAGTGGAACTGGCTTCGAGGTCCACAGTTGAGTTTGAGGGGTATAGAGGGTCTATCAGAAAAGGTAGATCTCAGATGTCACAGTGACTGTACTAGTACACTACAATTCCCAGCCAGTTTCTCTGACATTGATTGCCCCCCTCTGTTTCTCGCAGGTCAAATCCTCCCATGTTGAAGGAAAGCCCAAGAAGGAGAAAGAAAACGGTCATGCAAGGTAAATGGGAATATAGAATTGACTGTTTTATTTTATTTTTAATTGTAACTACAGGTAGTAGTGTAAACAACTGTGGGTGTAGAAGGCAGATACTGTACATTTTAAGAATATCTACAGATTGTACCTTTAACACTGTAATGTGTCCTACAGGGAGATGTGGAGCAGCCCCAGCCCCAGCCCTCCTGCCATTAAGAGTGAACCAGAGGAGGACAACGGCTTGTACCCCTCTCCCAAACACAACAAGACTCTGAAGAGAGAGAGAGATGAGGAGGAGTGAGTAACCACAACATTCTTCTTATTATGTCTTGGTGCAGTATGCTCAGATATTAATAGTATGTACGCTGCATATAAATAGTTAATTAATGCCTTTTTTTAATGAAAGTGATCAAATTAAACCTAGACACACTTTTTTTTTTACATGCTTCATCTGATGGATGTATTTTGTTCAGATTTGAATACAAGCCCAAAAAGATGAAGACAGAGAATGGCAAGAAGGCAAAGAAGAGAAAACAGGAATATGAAGACGAGGAGGAGGAAGAGGTGAGTTGAGGTTCTCAGCTGAGGTTGGACACTCTCTTTCCTCACCCTTGTTCACACTCGTTTTGTCTCATTCAGGAAATAAAACCCAAGAAGAAGGCGAAAGACAAGAAAACCAAGAAGGAACCAGAGGAGAAGTGGAAATGGTGAGATGTTTGGGAGGATTGGTTGATTCCTACAGATACAATCACTAAATGGTTGTGGGTACTGTAAAAAACAAAACAACTACTGTCCTTCTACTGTTTATTTGTTATTTCTCTCATACACATTTTGTCATCCATCTTGTTCGGGGTTTTAGGTGGGAGGAGGAGAGATCTACTGACGGCTCCAAATGGAAGTTTCTGGAACACAAGGGACCTGTTCTTGCTCCTCCATACGAACCCCTACCCGGCCATGTCAGGTTTTTCTACGATGGTGAGTGAGTCCATGTAATCAAATCAAATCAAATCAAATTTTAATGGTCACATGCGCCGAATACAACAGGTGCAGACATTACAGTGAAATGCTTACTTACAGCCCTTAACCAACAGTGCATTTATTTTTAACAAAAAAAGTAAAAATAAAACAACAACAAAAAAAGTGTTGAGAAAAAAAAGAGCAGAAGTAAAATAAAGTAACAGTAGGGAGGCTATATATACAGGGGGTACCGTTGCAGAGTCAATGTGCGGGGGTCACCGGCTAGTTGAGGTAGTTGAGGTAATATGTACATGTGGGTAGAGTTAAAGTGACTATGCATAAATAATTAACAGAGTAGCAGCAGCGTAAAAAGGATGGGGTGGGGGGGCAGTACAAATAGTCCGGGTAGCCATGATTAGCTGTTCAGGAGTCTTATGGCTTGGGGGTAGAAGCTGTTGAGAAGTCTTTTGGACCTAGACTTGGCACTCCGGTACCGCTTGCCGTGCGGTAGCAGAGAGAACAGTCTATGACTAGGGTGGCTGGAGTCTTTGACAATTTTGAGGGCCTTCCTCTGACACCGCCTGGTATAGAGGTCCTGGATGGCAGGAATTAATGTAGATTCACACTTTATGTTTAGGTGGTTAGATTATATTTCTGATATGATGATACCACCAAGTCTCTCTGAAAAACAAGTCATACTGTATGTGATCAATCTTTCTATGTACTTCTCCATCTCTCTCCCCCCACCTCTCCCTGCTAGGTAAGCCCCTGAGACTAAGTGCCCCTGCAGAGGAGGTGGCTACGTTCTTTGCTAAGATGCTGGACCATGAGTACACAACCAAGGACATGTTTAGAAAGAACTTCTACAAGGACTGGAGAAAGGTAGGTACATGGCTGCTCTGTTTCATCTAGTAGAATGATCAGACAGGTGTTAGTTAAGCGATGCCCCATGGAATACTGTGTTATACTCCATTGCACCTACCATTGGCCAAGCATTTTCACATTTGAAATTTGACTTTCTGGTACAGCAGAAGACACTTTCTGATCTTAAGTTGGTGCTAAATACTAACAAAACAAAAGATATGCTCTTCTCTAGGCTACATCATTTAAATCTAAATTACTATAAAATTACTAGTCTAAATGGTATAGAAGTTGAACTAGTTCCTTATTATAAATATATTGATATATGGCTAGATGACAAGTTGTCTTTCAAAACACATATATCAGCTGGTAATAAAGTTGAAGTTTAAGATTGGTTTATTTTACAGAAACAAAGCCTGTTTATCATCTGTTAATAGAAAGGAAATGGTTCAGGCTACCTTTATGTCTGTATTGGATTATGGGGATGTTATTTCCATGCGTGCGGCAGCGTCCACAGGTAAACCCTTGGATGCTGTATATCATTGTGCCCTGAGGTTCATTACTGGATGTGTTCCTGATATCTAGAAGTCGGTTGGGCCTCTTTAAGCACCAGAAGAGAGCAGCATGTTATGTTATTTATCTATAAAGCGTTAATACAAAAACTTCCAATGTATCTGACATCTTTCATTTCTTATAAAATTACTAATTATAAAACTAGTTCAATGAATTACATTACACTTCAGATGCCCCCAGGTTCTACACAGATTGGAAAATGCTCCTTCAGTTATGCTGCACCTTACATGTGGAACAATTGACAAACATTCTTAGAATGGATGTTCTAGTGCCTCTTAGACAATTCAAAAAATTGATTTCTGATCTTTTAAATGTTAATTGTGATTGTTTTTCTTAATGTGTATATGTCCTGTATCTATGTATTTGTGCATACAGTGGGGAAAAAAAGTATTTAGTCAGCCACCAATTGTGCAAGTTCTCCCACTTAAAAAGATGAGAGAGGCCTGTAATTTTCATCATAGGTACACGTCAACTATGACAGACAAATTGAGGAAAAAAAATCCAGAAAATCACATTGTAGGATTTTTAATGAATTTATTTGCAAATGATGGTGGAAAATAAGTATTTGGTCACCTACAAACAAGCAAGATTTCTGGCTCTCACAGACCTGTAACTTCTTCTTTAAGAGGCTCCTCTGTCCTCCACTCGTTACCTGTATTAATGGCACCTGTTTGAACTTGTTATCAGTATAAAAGACACCTGTCCACAACCTCAAACAGTCACACTCCAAACTCCACTATGGCCAAGACCAAAGAGCTGTCAAAGGACACCAGAAACAAAATTGTAGACCTGCACCAGGCTGGGAAGACTGAATCTGCAATAGGTAAGCAGCTTGGTTTGAAGAAATCAACTGTGGGAGCAATTATTAGGAAATGGAAGACATACAAGACCACTGATAATCTCCCTCGATCTGGGGCTCCACGCAAGATCTCACCCCGTGGGGTCAAAATGATCACAAGAACGGTGAGCAAAAATCCCAGAACCACACGGGGGGACCTAGTGAATGACCTGCAGAGAGCTGGGACCAAAGTAACAAAGCCTACCATCAGTAACACACTACGCCGCCAGGGACTCAAATCATGCAGTGCAAGATGTGTCCCCCCTGCTTAAGCCAGTACATGTCCAGGCCCGTCTGAAGTTTGCTAGAGTGCATTTGGATGATCCAGAAGAGGATTGGGAGAATGTCATATGGTCAGATGAAACCAAAATATAACTTTTTGGTAAAAACTCAACTCGTCGTGTTTGGAGGACAAAGAATGCTGAGTTGCATCCAAAGAACACCATACCTACTGTGAAGCATGGGGGTGGAAACATCATGCTTTGGGGCTGTTTTTCTGCAAAGGGACCAGGACGACTGATCCGTGTAAAGGAAAGAATGAATGGGGCCATGTATCATGAGATTTTGAGTGAAAACCTCCTTCCATCAGCAAGGGCATTGAAGATGAAACGTGGCTGGGTCTTTCAGCATGACAATGATCCCAAACACACCGCCCGGGCAACGAAGGAGTGGCTTCGTAATAAGCATTTCAAGGTCCTGGAGTGGCCTAGCCAGTCTCCACATCTCAACCCCATAGAAAATCTTTGGAGGGAGTTGAAAGTCCGTGTTGCCCAGCGACAGCCCCAAAACATCACTGCTCTAGAGGAGATCTGCATGGAGGAATGGGCCAAAATACCAGCAACAGTGTGTGAAAACCTTGTGAAGACTTACAGAAAACGTTTGACCTGTGTCATTGCCAACAAAGGGTATATAACAAAGTATTGAGAAACTTTTGTTATTGACCAAATACTTATTTTCCATCATAATTTGCAAATAAATTCATTAAAAATCCTACAATATGATTTTCTGGATTTTTTTTCTCATTTTGTCTGTCATAGTTGACGTGTACCTATGATGAAAATTACAGGCCTCTCTCATCTTTTTAAGTGGGAGAACTTGCACAATTGGTGGCTGACTAAATACTTTTTTTCCCCACTGTATGTGTTTTTTCTTTGTATTGAAAACAGGACTCAACTGCAAATGAGACCTTGGTCTCAGTTGATCCCCTGTATAAATACAATTATAAAAAATAATTTTAAAAATATACATAAACCTCCATTCTGTCCTTTAACCCCAGGAAATGACATCGGAGGAGAAGTCAAAGATCACAGATATAAATAAGTGTAACTTCACAGAGATGAGCGAGTACTTCAAGGCCCAATCAGAGGCCCGGAAACAGATGTCCAAAGACGAGAAACTGGTGAGGCCCTGAACCAACACGCACACACACACACACACACACACACACACACACACACACATATACAACTCACACACCCTCCAACATTCTCTAATGTTATTCCAACGTTTTCCAGAAAATCAAAGAGGAGAATGAGCGTATCCTCCAGGAGTATGGCTTCTGTGTGATGGACAACCATAAGGAGCGAATTGGAAACTTCCGCATCGAGCCTCCCGGTCTGTTCAGGGGGCGTGGGGACCACCCAAAGATGGGCATGCTGAAACGCCGCATCCGCCCTGAAGACATCATTATCAACTGCAGCAAGTGAGTCTCCCCATCTTTATCAGCATCATCACCATTGTCATAGTTGGAAAGAGGGTGATGAATGATCATTGCGAGGGATTGGTGGTAGAAAGAACGAGGGATAAATGATGAAAAGGATGGATAAAGGGATCACCAAGTTGATGATAAGTGTGTAGTCTTGTGTTCCTACCACAAGGGGTCCCTGTACACCACTATATATTTGAGTGGTAAGCTATTGTTCCTGACATCACACAATGTTTTTTCTACAGTGACAGGAGTTCTTATTGTGTGTGTGTGTTTTTATGTGAAAGACTCCTCCACCCCTCTGCCCCATTGTTATGTTCCACTGTTCTCTCCCTTATCCCTCCCTCCTCTCCCTACTGTATTTCTGTCCCTCTCCTCCCTTCTCCCTCCCTCATCTGAATGTCTGTCCCTCTCCCCTCTCTCCCCCGTTCTCCCTCCTGCCTCTGTATGTCCCTCCCACCCTCCCTCCCTCTGTAATTCTTATCTCCCTCTCCATCTCCTCCATCTCTGCCTTGTTGTGATTGCTGCAGCTATTTTTATCCAAGGGAAAAAGTATCTTTGCTTGCTGTCCTGCCCTGTTCTGTCCTGGCTCTGTCCTGTCCTGTCCTGGCTCTTCTGGTTTGCGTGCATGGTTTGTGTTTGTGTGTGTGATGGTCCTAAACATGCCATATGGTTGTTTACGTGTGTGTCCGTCTGTGTCAAAGGTCATCTTCCTGTCTGTGTATCTCCAGGCTCAGTTGTGTGTGTGTGCGTGCGTTCGTGTGTGCATGTGTGTGTGTGTGCATGCGCACGCATGTGTGTGTGTCGCCTCGGACCCAGTCCGGTGGTGGAAACAATAAAAGGCCAAGCTGACCATCTACCTGCTCAGCTTGGCTTTGTTTTGTTGTGTTTTTCACCCCGGTCCTGTAATAGTTGTACACGGGAGAGGAAATGTCAAAACAGGATCAGCTTTCCTCACCCAATGCCTTTAGAACACGATTGAAGACGTCAGTATGCCATCCCATCCTAGGCATTATGAGAGATCTGAAGGCCTCAAGCCTAAAGGATTTGGGGTGAACCCACGTGAACTAGGCCTTTCCCTAGACTAGCTAAAAAAAACATCTCTCTGCCCCTCTTCCCCAAGTTATGTCTCACTCAGTCTGTTTGATCCAAGGTATTGCTTTATTCTTCTTCTAACCTTCTCTCTGCCCCTCTCCTCTTCTTCTCAGAGATTCCAAGCACCCCAAGCCGCCCCAGGGCACGCGCTGGAAGGAGGTTCGTCATGACAACAAGGTCACATGGCTGGTGTCGTGGACTGAGAACATCCAGGGTTCTATCAAGTACATCATGCTCAACCCCAGCTCCAGAATCAAGGTAATGACAACCTTAAACCTTCTCACTCCTAACCCTAACAAGTACATTTACTTCTGCTCCAGAATCAAGGTAACTCTAAGATCTCACACCTAACCCCTAACCATGACCCTCTCACCCTAACCTCAACTAAAGGAGGTTACAAAAGGAGTCCCTCACTCCCTTATCCTTACCCTATCACTCTAATCTGATCTAACCTGTCTGTCTGTCTCTGTTCCGTGTCTGCCTGTGTGTAGGGCGAGAAGGACTGGCAGAAGTATGAGACGGCCCGGAGGCTGAAGAAGTGTGTGGACCGCCTGAGGGCGCAGTACAGAGAGGACTGGAAGTCTAAAGAGATGAGGATCAGACAGAGAGCTGTGGCTCTCTACTTCATAGACAAGGTGATGGGAAATACATGCTACATCTATTATCTGTGTGTGACTGGATAGGTGAGAGCAAGGTTACTGCCCTTTTTCTTTCACCTCTCCAAGCCTTTTCGATTGGGGTTGGATACCTAAATACTTGAGGATACTCAAACACAACCTCTGCCCTCCATCCTGTTTGTCCCATAGCTGGCCCTGAGGGCAGGGAATGAGAAGGAGGAGGGGGAGACGGCTGATACAGTTGGCTGCTGCTCCCTGAGGGTGGAACACATCAAGCTGTACCCCAAGATGGACGACCAGGAGTATGTGGTGGAGTTTGACTTCCTGGGAAAAGACTCCATCAGATACTACAACAAGATGCCTGTGGAGAAGAGGGTGAGGAAGGGGAGGAGTGGAGGGAAAAGGGGGGGGGAGTGTGAAAGGAGAGGAGAGGGGGAGTGTTGACGAGGGAAGAGTAAGTGGTGGAGAGGGGGAAGAGTGGAGGAGAAGCGGGACTGGGATGAAGGGGAGGGCAGAAGAGATTGAGAAGAGGGGGAGGAGTGGAGGAGAGAGGGGACAGATGGAGAAGAGAGGAGGGGGAGGACAGAAGATATTGAGAAGAGGGGGAGGAGTGGAGGAGAGAGGAGGAAGGAGGGAAGAAGATATTGATTTAAGAATTGAAGGGATGTTTAAGATTTCATAGTTTCCATTTGATGGGATGGTCTAGTCAGTGTTGTGTGAGCGTTTAACAGATGTCTGGAACATGTGTTACTCATGTTTTATTGGGTCTACCTTTGTGCACACACCTGTCTGTGTGTGTGTGTGTTTGGACACACACTGCTCGGAGGATGTTTGTACAGACAGGTGATCCAGGCCCTAAAGTGCTTTCTGTCAGCTCTGCCTCTGGGGGAGGTCTGTTTCCTGGCATACACATTACACACACATTACACACACACACACACACACACAACCTGCTCAATGACGGCACCCTCATCTGGCAAGAATCAGACATTACAACTAAGAGAATAACTAGATCACCAGCTTGTTCACGGTTATTTATCAAAACCTCAAAGTCAAATGTACTAGAATACTGGTGTATTCAATAAGGAATAAGACATGTCAAGACTCCATCTTAAATGAACCTGTGTATTCTTTCTCAGGTGTTTAAGAACCTGCAGCTGTTCCTAGAGAATAAGCAGCCTGAGGACGACCTCTTCGACAGACTCAATGTAAGAGAGACAACATATGGTCTTAATACTGGGTGAATGAAGGAACTGAGAACTAATAGTAAATTATAAACTGGGTGGTTCGAGCCCTGAATGCAGATTGGCTGACAGCCGTGGTAATCAGACCATATACCACGGGTATGACAAAACATGTATTTTTACTGCTCTAATTACGTTGGTAACCAGTTTATAATAGCAATAAGGCACTTCGGGGGTTTGTGATATATGGCCAATATACCATTTACATTTTAGTCATTTAGCAGACAGACGCTCTTATCCAGAGCGACTTACAGTTAGTGAGTGCATACATTTTCATACTGGTCCCCCGTGGGAAATGAACCCACAACCCTGGCGTTGCAAGCGCCATGCTCTACCAACTGAGCTACAGGGGACTATACCATGGCTAAGGGCTGTATCCATGCACTCCGTATTGCGTCGTGCATAAGAACAGCCCTTAGCTGTGGTATATTGGCCATATACCACACCCCCCTTACATCACTGTCTCAATAGTGCTCTCTCTCTCTTCCCTAAACTCACCTACCTCTTTCTCTCTCCCCATCTCCTCTAAACTCACCTACCTCTCCCTCATCTCCCCTACCTCCCCCATCTCCCCTAAACTCACCTCCCTCTCTCCCCCATCTCCTCTAAACTCACCTCCCTCTCCCTCTCTCCCTATCTCCCCTAAACTCACCTCCCTCTCTCTACCATCTCCTCTAAACTCACCTACCTCTCCCTCTCTCCCCATCTCCCCTACCTCTCCCCCATCTCCCCTAAACTCACCTACCTCTCCCTCTCTCTCCCTCATCTCCCCTAAATCACCTCCCTCTCTCCCCCATCTCCCCTAAACTCACCTCCCTATCCCTCTCTCCCCCATCTCCCCTAAACTCACCTCCCTCTCCCTCTCTCCCCATCTCCCCTAAACTCACCTCCCTCTCTCCCCATCTCCCCTAAACTCACCTACCTATCCCTCTCTCCCCCATCTCCCCTAAACTCACCTCCCTCTCCCTCTCTCCCCATCTCCCCTAAACTCACCTCCCTCTCCCCCTCTCTCCCTCATCTCCTCTAAACTCACCTCCCTCTCCCCCTCTCACCTAAACTCACCTACCTCTCCCTCTCACCTCCCCTCAACTCACCTCCCTCTCCCCCTCTCTTCCTCATCTCCCCTCAACTCACCTCCCTCTCCCCCTCTCCCCCTCTCTCCCTCATCTCCCCTAAACTCACCTCCCTCTCCCCCTCTCTCCCTCATCTCCCCTAAACTCACCTCCCTCTCCCCCTCTCTCCATCATCTCCCCTAAACTCACCTCCCTCTCCCCCTCTCACCTAAACTCACCTACCTCTCCCTCTCATCTCCCCTCAACTCACCTCCCTCTCCCCCTCTCTCCCTCATCTCCCCTCAACTCACCTCCCTCTCCCCCTCTCTCCCTCATCTCCCCTAAACTCACCTCCCTCTCCCCCTCTCTCCCTCATCTCCCCTAAACTCACCTCCCTCTCCCTCTCCCCCTGCCTTTATATCTTCCTTCTCTTCCTCATCTTCCTCCTCTTCTCCAGACT
The DNA here is from genome assembly GCF_020615455.1 of Coregonus clupeaformis. NCBI lineage: Eukaryota > Metazoa > Chordata > Actinopteri > Salmoniformes > Salmonidae > Coregonus > Coregonus clupeaformis. The sequence goes on along the minus strand of NC_059221.1, from coordinate 44,679,814 downwards.
TCTATTCTGAATAAGCACCTCCAGGAGTTGATGGATGGGCTGACAGCCAAAGTGTTCCGTACGTACAATGCCTCCATCACCCTGCAGCAGCAGCTCAAAGAGCTCACCAGCCGTGAGTGACAGCACGCACACAGCCAATCACACACACAGCTCCCATGAGTGACAGGTCCACTAGCCAATAGTGGATGAAGTTGTCTGCTCAATGTTTGCTTCTACTAACCTGATGTCGGTGCAAATGTTATTGTTGCTGTATCACTAGCTTTAATAAAGATCACATTGGCAGCAGCAATCAGTGAGCAAATATTTGGTTAAACTTCATGTTACGGTAGCCTACACAATTGACCAGATATTTCCTTGAAAAGCGCATGGTAAACACTGTATCTGTGTCTATCTCCAGCGGACGAGAGCATTCCTGCTAAGATCCTGTCCTACAACAGAGCCAACCGGGCGGTGGCTATACTGTGCAACCACCAGAGGGCTCCACCCAAGACCTTTGAGAAGTCCATGCAGAACCTGCAAACCAAGGTAACAATAGAATAGAATAAGTCTCTATTGTCCACTTGCACTGAAATGTATATTTTTGCTGTAACAGTATCCACATAGTATACACGGTAATGACCAATTGTGTGTGTGTGTGTGTGTTTAATGCTCTCAGATAGATGAGAAGCAGAAGCAGCTGTCGACCACCAGGAAACAGCTGAAGGGGGCCAAGACAGAGCACAAGGCTTCACATGATGACCGGAGCAAAAAGTGAGTACAGCTCTACTGAAGCTACACCAAACTAGGGCCCCATGCCAAGTCAACCCCTAGCTAGCCCCTTCCCCTACGTACTTTGTGCTGCATACAAATGACAATAGATTCACCGTGCCGGCAGATGAGTGGATGTTTCTACTCATTTCTTACCCCAATCCGATTTGGTAGAACTAGTGATCGATCAATCAACTAATCAATGAATTGTGTGGTGTCCTCAGGATGGTGGAGGTGAAGAGGAAGGCGGTCCAGAGGATAGAGGAACAGCTGATGAAGTTACAGATGCAGGCCACAGACAGAGAGGAGAACAAGCAGATCGCCCTGGGAACCTCCAAACTCAACTACCTGGACCCACGCATCTCTGTGGCATGGTAACAAACAGACAGGGGGGGGAATGATCACATCTCTGTGGCATGGTAACAGACAGACAGGGAGGGGAATGATCACATCTCTGTGGCATGGTAACAGACAGACAGGGAGGGGAATGATCACATCTCTGTGGCATGGTAACAGACAGACAGGGAGGGGAATGATCACATCTCTGTGGCATGGTAACAGACAGACAGGGAGGGGAATGATCACATCTCTGTGGCATGGTAACAGACAGACAGGGAGGGGAATGATCACATCTCTGTGGCATGGTGACAGACAGACAGGGAGGGGAATGATCACATCTCTGTGGCATGGTAACAGACAGACAGGGAGGGGAATGATCACATCTCTGTGGCATGGTAACAGACAGGGAGGGAGGGGAATGATCACATCTCTGTGGCATGGTAACTGACAGACAGGTAGGGGAATGATCACATCTCTGTGGCATGGTAACAGACAGACAGGGAGGGGAATGATCACATCTCTGTGGCATGGTAACAGACAGACAGAGAGGGGAAATATCACATCTCTGTGGCATGGTAACAGACAGACAGGGAGGGGAATGATCACATCTCTGTGGCATGGTAACAGACAGACAGGGAGGGGAAATATCACATCTCTGTGGCATGGTAACAGACAGACAGAGAGGGGAAATATCACATCTCTGTGGCATGGTAACAGACAGACAGGGAGGGGAAATATCACATCTCTGTGGCATGGTAACAGACAGACAGGGAGGGGAAATATCACATCACTGTGGCATGGTAACAGACAGACAGGGAGGGCAAATATCACATATCTGTGGCATGGTAACAGACAGACAGGGAGGGGAAAATATCACATATCTGTGGCATGGTAACAGACAGACAGGGAGGGGAAATATCACATCTCTGTGGCATGGTAACAGACAGACAGGGAGGGGAATGATCACATCTCTGTGGCATGGTAACAGACAGACAGAGAGGGGAAATATCACATTTCTGTGGCATGGTAACAGACAGACAGGGAGGGGAAATATCACATCACTGTGGCATGGTAACAGACAGACAGGGAGGGGAAATATCACATCTCTGTGGCATGGTAACAGACAGACAGGGAGGGGAAATATCACATCACTGTGGCATGGTAACAGACAGACAGGGAGGGCAAATATCACATATCTGTGGCATGGTAACAGACAGACAGGGAGGGGAAATATCACATATCTGTGGCATGGTAACAGACAGACAGGGAGGGGAAATATCACATCTCTGTGGCATGGTAACAGACAGACAGGGAGGGGAATGATCACATCTCTGTGGCATGGTAACAGACAGACAGAGAGGGGAAATATCACATTTCTGTGGCATGGTAACAGACAGACAGGGAGGGGAAATATCACATCTCTGTGGCATGGTAACAGACAGACAGGGAGGGGAATGATCACATATCTGTGGCATGGTGACAGACAGACAGGGAGGGGAATGATCACATCTCTGTGGCATGGTAACAGACAGACAGGGAGGGGAATGATCACATCTCTGTGGCATGGTAACTGACAGACAGGTAGGGGAATGATCACATCTCTGTGGCATGGTAACAGACAGACAGGGAGGGGAATGATCACATCTCTGTGGCATGGTAACAGACAGACAGAGAGGGGAAATATCACATCTCTGTGGCATGGTAACAGACAGACAGGGAGGGGAATGATCACATCTCTGTGGCATGGTAACAGACAGACAGGGAGGGGAATGATCACATCTCTGTGGCATGGTATCAGACAGACAGAGAGGGGAAATATCACATCTCTGTGGCATGGTAACAGACAGACAGGGAGGGGAAATATCACATCTCTGTGGCATGGTAACAGACAGACAGGGAGGGGAAATATCACATCTCTGTGGCATGGTAACAGACAGACAGGGAGGGGAAATATCACATCTCTGTGGCATGGTAACAGACAGACAGGGAGGGGAAATATCACATCACTGTGGCATGGTAACAGACAGACAGGGAGGGCAAATATCACATATCTGTGGCATGGTAACAGACAGACAGGGAGGGGAAATATCACATCTCTGTGGCATGGTAACAGACAGACAGAGATGGGGAAATATCACATCTCTGTGGCATGGTAACAGACAGACAGGGAGGGGAATGATCACATCTCTGTGGCATGGTAACAGACAGACAGAGAGGGGAAATATCACATTTCTGTGGCATGGTAACAGACAGACAGGGATGGGAAATATCACATCTCTGTGGCATGGTAACAGACAGACAGAGAGGGGAAATATCACATCTCTGTGTCATGGTAACATACAGACAGAGAGGGGAAATATCACATCTCTGTGGCATGGTAACAGACAGACAGGGAGGGGAATGATCACATCTCTGTGGCATGGTAACAGACAGACAGGGAGGGGAAATATCACATCTCTGTGGCATGGTAACAGACAGACAGGGAGGGGAATGATCACATCTCTGTGGCATGGTAACAGACAGACAGGGAGGGGAATGATCACATTACATAAAGTGGATTACATTTTACTTCACAAGTTGCACAGATACCATGTAGTTAATTTCTCTTGTAATTACACGATAAGTAAGTAACTAATGTCTGTGCCAGGTACAACTGAGGAATATATTTGTTATTAAAGTAGTTACATAGTAATGTAAGCCTGACATAAGGGTAACTACATGTAATGTTTTCATAGGTGGGGGTGGATGTGTGTCTTGGGTGGGTGGGTGGGGGTAGTGGTGGGGTCACTAGTGCTCGCCAATGGTGACAGAAGGCAGGAAATGCTTGTGCATTGTGGGAAAGCAGCAGCGACGGCAGCAGCAGCTGAAAAAAGCAGAGTGAAGAAGAGAAAGAAAGGGTGAGAAGGAAAAGTGTGTGAGCATGAAGAACAATAGGGTTTGTTTGTAGGGCCAGAGAGCGTCCCCTCACTCCACGTGTAGAGGCAATGTGACGGGCCACCTGGGACAAATAGCCAGCCGTGTGAAAAGTACTCAATCGTCATACTTGAGTAAAAGTAAAGATATCTTAATAGAAAATGACTCAAGTAAATGTGAATGTCACCTAGTAAAATAATAGTTGAGTAAAAGTCTAAAAGTATCAGGTTTTAAATGTACTTAAGTACAGTGGTGGAAAAAGTACTCAACATGTTTGTTTTTTACGGAGAGACAGGGGAACACTCCAACACTCAGACATCATTTACAAACGCAGTAGGGATGATTGATAGGTGTGTGAATTGGACCATAATTCTGTCCTGCCTGAGCATTTGAAAGGTAACGAGTACTTTTTGGTGTCAGGGAAAATGTATGGAGTAAAAAGTAAATATTTTCTTTAGAAATGTTGTTTCTTTATGAATGAGTAAAAGTAAAAGTTGAAAAATATATAAATAGTAAAATAAAGTACAGATTCCCCAAAAAACTACTTAAGTAGTACTTTAAAGTATTTTACACCACTCCAAATAGCTTACTGCTGCTGGATGAAGGAATAGGCCAAGGATAGGCCAAGGAAGAGGGCCCTCCACCAACACAACCTTTATCCACCAACACAACCTTTTATGATCAATTGAATTTTCATTTTCAATGATGAAAGGACAAAACATTAATCAAAAAGACAACTGTCTTTGTACTGTCTTTGTACTGTCTTTGTACTGTCTTTGTACTGTCTTTGTCAGAGATTGAGAGTGTGAGTACATAGACCCACCATTTTAGGGCACCAAAGGTATTGGGACAAATTCACTTACAGTGAGGGAAAAAAGTATTTGATCCCCTGCTGATTTTGTACATTTGCCCACTGACAAAGAAATGATCAGTCTATAATTTTAATGGTAGGTTTATTTGAACAGTGAGAGACAGAATAACAACAAAAAAATCCAGAAAAACGCATGTCAAAATGTTATAAATTGATTTGCATTTTAATGAGGGAAATAAGTATTTGACCCCCTCTCAATCAGAAAGATTTCTGGCTCCCAGGTGTCTTTTATACAGGTAACGAGCTGAGATTAGGAGCACACTCTTAAAGGGAGTGCTCCTAATCTCAGCTTGTTACCTATATAAAAGACACCTGTCCACAGAAGCAATCAATCAATCAGATTCCAAACTCTCCACCATGGCCAAGACCAAAGAGCTCTCCAATGATGTCAGGGACAAGATTGTAGACCTACACAAGGCTGGAATGGGCTACAAGACCATCGCCAAGCAGCTTGGTGAGAAGGTGACAACAGTTGGTGCGATTATTCGCAATTGGAAGAAACACAAAAGCACTGTCAATCTCCCTCGGCCTGGGGCTCCATGCAAGATCTCACCTCGTGGAGTTGCAATGATCATGAGAACGGTGAGGAATCAGCCCAGAACTACACAGGAGGATCTTGTCAATGATCTCAAGGCAGCTGGGACCATAGTCACCAAGAAAAAAATTGGTAACACACTACGCCGTGAAGGACTGAAATCCTGCAGCGCCCGCAAGGTCCCCCTGCTCAAGAAAGCACATATACAGGCCCGTCTGAAGTTTGCCAATGAACATCTGAATGATTCAGAGGAGAACTGGGTGAAAGTGTTGTGGTCAGATGAGACCAAAATCGAGCTCTTTGGCATCAACTCAACTTGCCGTGTTTGGAGGAGGAGGAATGCTGCCTATGACCCCAAGAACACCATCCCCGCTGTCAAAATGGAAGTGGAAACATTATGCTTTGGGGGTGTTTTTCTGCTAAGGGGACAGGACAACTTCACCGCATCAAAGGGACAATGGACGGGGCCTTGTACCGTCAAATCTTGGGTGAGAACCCCCTTCCCTCAGCCAGGGCATTGAAAATGGGTCATGGATGATTCCAGCATGACAATGAACCAAAACACACGGCCATGGCAACAAAGGAGTGGCTCAAGAAGAAGCACATTAAGGTCCTGGAGTGGCCTAGCCAGTCTCCAGACCTTAATCCCATAGAAAGTCTGTGGAGGGAGCTGAAGGTTCGAGTTGCCAAACGTCAGCCCCGAAATCTTAATGACTTGGAGAAGATCTGCAAAGAGGAGTGGAACAAAATCCCTCCTGAGATGTGTGCAAACCTGGTGGCCAACTACAAGAAACGTCTGACCTCTGTGATTGCCAACAAGGGTTTTGCCACCAAGTACTAAGTCATGTTTTGCAGAGGGGTCAAATACTTATTTCCCTCATTAAAATGCAAATCAATTTATAAAATTTTTGACATGGATTTTTCTGGATTTTTTTGTTGTTATTCTGTCTCTCACTGTTCAAATAAACCTACCATTAAAATTATAGACTGATCATGTCTTTGTCAGTGGGCAAACGTACAAAATCAGCAGGGGATCAAATACTTTTTTCCCTCACTGTATATGTGTATTAAAGTAGTCAAATGTTAAGTATTTGGTCCCATATTCATAGCACACAATGACTACATCAAGATTGTGACTCTACACATTTGTTGGATACATTTGCTGTTTGTTTTGGTTGTGTTTCAGATTATTTTGTGCCCAATAAAAATGAATGGTAAATAATGTATTGTGTCATTTTGGATGCACTTCTATTGTACATAAGAATAGATTAATGTGGATGCTACCATGATTACGGGTTAATCCTGAATTAATTGTGAATAATGATGAGTGAGAACGTTACAGACGCACAAATATCATAACCTCCCCTGTTATTAACATGTCTTGGGGGTATGATATTTATGCGTCTGTAACTTTCTCACTCATCATTATTTACGATTAATTCAGGACTATCCATAATCATGGTAGGATCCACATTAAGTGTTTAGAAACATATTCTATTCTTATTTACAATAAAAGTGACTCCAAAATGACACAATACATTATTTACCATTCATTTCTGTTAGGCACAAAATAATCTGAAACACAACCAAAACAAACAGCAAATGCATCCAACAAATTTGTAGAGTCACAAGCTTGATGTAGTCATTGCGTGCTAGGATTATGGGACCAAAAACTTAACGTTTGACTACTTACTGTAAATACACATATAAGTGAATTTGTTCCAATACTTTTGATCCCCTAAACTGGGGGAACTATGGACAGAAAGTGCTGTAATTTCTAATCGGTTCACTCGATATGGATGACAATACCCTCAAATTAAAGATGACAGTCTGCACTTTAACCTCTGTAATTTCTAATAGGTTCACTCGATATGGATGACAATACCCTCAAATTAAAGCTGACAGTCTGCACTTTAACCTCTGTAATTTCTAATCGGTTCACTTGATATGGATGACAATACCCTCAAATTAAAGCTGACAGTCTGCACTTTAACCTCATAGTCATTGTATCATTTCAAATCCAAAGTGCTGGGGTACAGAGCCAAAACAACAACAAATGTGTCACTGTCCCAATACTTTTGTTTGCTTTCCCTCCTCTGCTTTTAGTGCTCTCTCCTAATGCCCTGCTCTCCTCCACTCTCCTTCTCTCCTCCTCTCTTCCTCTCCTCCTCTCCTCCTCTCTCCTCCTCTACAGGGTTAAGAAATGGGACGTTCCCATAGAGAAGATCTACAATAAAACCCAGAGGGAGAAATTTGCCTGGGCCATCGACATGGCCGAAGAAGACTATGAGTTTTAGATCCTATTCTGTAGTTTTATCCCTCTGTTGTATTCTTGTTTAATTTTAGAAGTATGTGTAGTTCATGTGATTGATTCCACATTCTTAGCGATTGACCAGGGTCCTGTTTGAAGCATGTACTGTATCCTTCCTTCCTCCCTTGAATTGAACGCAGATCTGATAGTATTGGTTAAAGCAGTATGGTAGAAACCTTGCTTACACGTATCCAATCACATGCAAATCAGTGATGAGGAATAAAGTAGTGCATTGGCCAAGTATTCAAACAGGGATCACACCCTGGGTCTTACTGCAGCGCAAAGTATAGTAGTGTGTTAGACCAAAACTAGTTGACTTGACCTTTCAACCTTATCAGCTTCTGTGATTTTCAGCTAGCTAATAGAAGTACTGTAAATGCCGGCTTTTTCTATTGATTTATGCTCCAATATCTTAGTCATCAAATGTATTGATAAATTCTATATTTTGAAATATTAATGAATTAATCAAAGAATTCCCTAAGGAGCGGCACCTTCACACCTTGTGGAAAGAGACAGAGCAGTGGTATGGTGTGTGTGTGTGTGTGTGTGTGTGTGTGTGTGTGTGTGTGTGTGTGTGTGTGTGTGTGTGTGTGTGTCGCAAGTGTTTAATTGTGAATGAGTGCACCATTATTAATGATTTATGAACTTTGAAATCTGTATGAAGAGTGAGGAGAAGAAAATGGGGATGATGTTTATAATGGAGGATGATGGTGATTAAGACACAACCAAGCACTATGCTCATGTAATTCTAGCACATAGAATGTGAATTTGTTTTTCATTGGTTTAATTTTGCTGTTTATTTCAGGGATGTATATATTTCTTGTCTGTTTTCAGTATGTACTTGTATGTTATTCTGTGTTTTGTAGTATGTGTATCCTTCGTGTTGTCACCAGGCCTCCCTACCTGTAGATAGATATCTTTTCACACGTTTTGCTGAATGAAAACGATTCCGCTGTATGTTACTTGAAGAAATGGCTATATAAAAATGTACTGTTTTGGTGCCTGTTTTGTGTAGATACAAATGACTGCTTGCTCTTTTAAAAAGAGAAAAATAGAAATGTGTGAGGGATATGGATTTTGCCAAAAACAAAATGAAAACAACTGTTACATAAACATCTATCATTAATTAAAGATTTTAGGGTGTTTCTTTTTTTTGTACTGCTGTAAACAATGTGGAAGAAATATGTCCTCTATGAAATGATTGTTTAATGTGAATAAGCATTAACATAACATTATTAAATTAGCATTATTACCACTAAGCACATATTTAGCATTAATGTAACTAGCCAATAGCCTTTCTTAACCCTTTAACCATCCTATTCATTTTTAGTTTGTTTGTTGTTTGCTTATTATTTTGGCTTTGTAGATAATTTGAGAATAAAACATACAACTCATCATACTACTGCTTTCCTTCCCTGAGAGATTAAAGTTCAATGTTCTTATGTAATGACTAAAACATAAACTGCTGGAAGATATTTGACATGAATAAGATCAACCATTAACTACAGTACTTGTCTCGATCGAACAGACCTATTATGGCAGTGATGTACTCTACATAATATACAGCCGTTCTCAGTCTCTGGGATTATACATAGCCTAATGCATATTGTTCATCAAGTTTATATTCAAGCTTCTGAGTGACGATGAATGCAAAATACAGCACAATGTGATAGTGTATCAGAACAGACAATATATGCATGTAGAGAGAGAGAAAGAGAGGAAATGATCAGCCAGTGCTGCTTGGTGGACAAAGAGAAATGTAATCCTGTCAGATAATTAACAGTGGCCATTCAGGGTGGTGGTCGCAATACAATTCTCAGTGATCTCATGTCCTTAGGGAGAGAGCTGGGAGGTAACAGGCTTGCGTGCTGTGCTGTTGTGTGTTGTGTTGGCTCTACAGTTTCTGTCTGTGCTGTGTATTCCTGCTGTGGTGACCTGTCCTGTTTATGGGTCTATGTGTATACTCAGTTTAGAAAGAAAGGTGAAATTAAATCACAACACCACACATGACATTGTCATCTTTATGAAACTGAAACTTAGTTGCGGTACCTCCTCAGACCACATGAGGGCTCTATTTTAAAAACACAGCAGAGGTCAAAACTCCCCACACAATAACAAATGTAGCATATTAGAATCCAGATCATGACTTGAACAAATATTTGTAAAAATGTGTCATTTTATGACTTGATAAAGATTAGACAAAGAGTGGATGTGTGAACATGTCTGTAGTTACATGTTTTGTGGTGAGTTTCAGTGCACTGTATGGTTGTCATAGGAGTGTGACTTTGGCTTTCAGCAAGCATACTAATTACTTATGTACTTGAAATGACTGTAAATGGGATGTGGTGCAGCAAGGACAATGTTAGAGAAGGGCTCTACAACCCTGTTCCTGGAGAGCTACCATCCTGTAGGTTTTCGCGCCCACCCTAATCTAGTACACCTGATTCTAATCATAAACTTGTTGATAAACTGAATCAGGTTAGTTACAACTGGGGTTGGATTGAAAACCTACAGGAGGGTATCTCTCCTGGAACAGGGTTGGAGAGCCCTGGACTAGAGTGTAAAAAATTATGCATGACTACATTGCATAAAAACACTCAGAATATGGCATAATCAGGCTTGTAGGCTACTTTTTTTCAGCAGGTTTGTGATTTTGTATGCAAATGCCTCCTAATGCTACTGGTTGACAATGTATTGCACAAGTACAGTGCCTTCAGAACGTATTCACACCCCTTGACTTATTCCACATTTTGTTGTGTTACAGCCTGAATTCAAAATGGATTAAATATATTTGTTTTTTCTCACCCATCTACACACAATAACCCATAATGACAAAGTGAAAACATGTTTTTAGACATTTTAGCAAATTAATAGAAAATGAAATGCAGAAATATCTCATTTACATAAGTATTCACACCCCTGAGTCAATACATGTTATAATCACCTTTGAGAGCTATAATAGCTGTGAGCTTTGCACACCTGGACTGTACAATATTTTCACATTATTCTTCAAGCTCTATCAAGTTGGTTGTTGATCATTGCTAGATAGCCATTTTCAAGTCTTGTCATAGATTTTCAGGCCGATTTAAGCCACTCAGGAAAATTCAATGCCATCTTGGTAAGCAACTCCAGTGTATATTTGGCCTTGTGTTTTAGGTTATTGTCCTGCTGAAAGGTGAATTTGTCTCCCAGTGTCTGTTGGAAAGCAGACTGAACCAGGTTTTCCTCTAGGATTGTGCCTGTGCTTAGCTCTATTCTGTTGATTTTTAATTTTTTTTAAACTCCCTAGTCCTTGCCGATGACAAGCATACCCATAACATGATACAGCCACCACTTGATTGAAATATATAAAGAGTGGTACTCAGTGATGTGTTGTGTTGGATTTGCAAACACAATGCTTGGTCCCCTGTAGCTCACTTGGTAGAGCATGGCGCTTGCAACGCCAGGGTTGTGGGTTTGTTTCCCACGGGGGCCAGTATGAAAAATGTATGCACTCACTAACTGTCGCTCTGGATAAGAGTGTCTGCTAAATGACTAAAAATGTCAAATGTATTCAGGACACAAAGTTCATTTCTTTGCCACATTTTTTGCAGTTTTACTTTAGTGCCTTATTGCAAACATGATGCATGTTTTGGAATATTTGTATTCTGTTCACTCTGTCATTTACGTTATTATTGTGGAGTAACTACAATGTTGTTGAGCCATCCTCAGTTTTCTCCTGTCACAGCCATTCAACTCTGTAACTGTTTTAAAGTCACCATTGGCCTCATGGTGAAATCCCATTTCCTTCCTCTCCGGCAACTGAGTTAGGAAGGACGCCTGTATGTTGAGGTGAGTAGGTGTACTTATACACCATCCAAAGTGTAATAATAACTTCACCATGCTCGATATTCAAAGTCTGCTTTTCTTTTAACCCATCTAGCAATATGTGCCCTTCTTTGCGAGGCATTGACAAACCTCCCTGGTCTTTGTGTTTTAATCTGTGTTTGAAATTCACTGCTCAACTAAGGGATCTTACATATACTTGTATGTGTGGGGTACAGAGATAAGGTCGTCATTCAAAAGTCATGTTAAACACTATTATTGCACACCGAGTGAGTCCATGCAAATTATGCGACTTGTTAAGCAAATGTTTACTCCTGAATTTATTTAGGCTTGGCATAACAAAGGGGTTGAATACTTATTGACTCAATACATATTTTATGAATTTGTAAAAATGTGTAAATACATCATTCCACTTTGATATTATGGGGTATTGTGTGTAGGCAGGCCAGTGACACAAAATCTCAATTTAATCAATTTAAAATTCAGGCTGTAACAACAAAATGTGGAAAAAGTCAAAGGGTGTGAATACTTTCTGACGGCACTTTTAGTTCTCACTGACACTGACCAAAGGCGCGCAGTAATTAGCTATGGTTAGTTAGCCTTCTTCTAGTAAACAGATAATTATGAAACAAAGTAGACTGAGGGGTGGAAAAGTAAGAGCTGTATCTTTAAGAGGCCGATCTATCTGATGCTTTGTTGTACAGACGGGTCGGATGGGGGAAGGGCCCAAACCGTGCATGAGACCGACAAAACTTGCTTATGGCTCTCTCCGTCGATGGGGAACTGTGACAGGACTCAAAAGGAAAAGGGATCTTTCTGCTCACGACTGAAGAGCACGTACACTGTTGGGACCACAATGATATAATCACGAAAAAGGGGAAGACGGGAGGACAGCCGAAGTTGGACCGGCGGAGATGAGCGGGGCCGTGATTGCGGCGATATACCGAGGTGTTGTTCTGCTATTGTTGCGCTGCTCGCGTGTTCCAGTTGGATTTTGAGACGGTAAGACGAAGGATACTAGAAAGGTGACCTAAAATAAAGGCTATGGGGATAGCTAACTGGGTTTGTCTGCGGTGAAATCAGCCATACTTCCTTGGCCGAACAACTGCCCACCACCCTCGCCTTTAGGAAAATGTAGCACGGAATTCCTTGCCTCGCAGTGTATCCGTTCTCCTTTCGCAACGAATGCTATTTTGTATTGGGTGATTTTTTTATTTATTTTTTGCTTGTTACAAAAAGAGCAGAATCGGGGCCCATGGAAATAAACTTTATGGGTAGCTTGGGAAGGAAATAAACAGATTCCATTTAGCTAGTAGGCCAGTTTCAGAGGGTTCAAATCTATCTAATCTACTTAAATGTGCCGCGGATTACAGTTAACCTGTGGATTTCCATGTATTATCTTTGTGAGAAAAGTATTCTAAAATGATGTGAATCAGCATGTATATTCCCATTCCTAGTGTGTGATCAGCTATAGCCGATTGGTGCACATCTGTCATTTTCTCAGTCCAGCACCTGTAGGCCTACTGCACAAAATATGTAGGATCATAGCACAGACTATTGCACAACATATGTCCCTAATAGCATAGGTTTAGGCTTAGGCCTAGACCTAATAACATAGGTTTAGGCTTAGGCCTAGACCTAAACTCACCTAGCCTTGTGATTTAGATTGAGCCATCTTTCTAGCAGTAAGGCAATATGCAAGTTTGACAGACCAAATAGATGATCAACTCCTGAGAATAGGTTTTCATGGGTTTTCCCCCTCTTCTGTAGGTACCCCTGTCTCTGTCTAGCCCCGGGCTGTGGAGATTGTTCTGAAAGGAAAAGGACAACAAACGGGGGAAGTGAACATGGCTGGGACCTCGGGCTTCTTTTCCAACGGACCCATTCCGTGGATTGAGAGTGACACCGAGATGAACAATCTTTACCGGGATCTGGAGTTGGGGACCGTGTTGACTCTGTTTTACTCCAAAAAGTCCCAGCGACCTGAGAGAAGGACATTTCAGGTCAAACTTGAGACGAGGACAATTATCTGGACCCGAGGCACGGATAAAATAGAGGGAGAAAGTGAGTATGGCTCGCACATTCGAAAACGTGTGCAATGCATAGGCTGCATGATATTCGGTTTCATCCAATGAATACAATTTAGGCCTATCTGTGTAAAAAATATTGGGTAACTGTGATCATCACGCTGTCACAACTGGTCGTCACTGTCGCACAGCACAGGTTCTGAACGAAAGAATACGATGCCAAACTGGTCTGTTTACCCGCTGTCATAAATATAAATGTTTTTACAAAACAACAAAGCTGTCTGAGACGCACGAGTGTCACACAATAACAAAGAACTTGCTATACCATTTTGTCCCGTAGCTTGTGATTAGACGTGTACAATTACGTAATTGCGTATTTGTTACTACTATTATGAAGCTATTCTGGGATTTGAAGCAAATCCAGAAAGTGGGGCCTATAGTTTATTGAAACAACCTTATTTGGCCATATAATTTCTACATGGCCTACAGCATGTAGACTACATAAACTTTTGTCCCAGTGATAAATAAAGTGTAGAAACACATGCTAGATAGAAGAGTGTCAAATTCATCACAGGCCCTGTGTGTTTTCGTGAAGGGAGCCTTGTGCGTGCGCCGCTCACTCTTAACGGTGTCCCGGGTAGCAGGATGCATCTCGCACAGCTGTACTCTGCTCCGGATGCAGCCAAGGCGAAAGCAAAAAAAGTTTAAACGATTCCCTCCACACACACACTTACCTATGGTTGTCCTCTGTTATGCGTGCCTTTCTTTGTTTGCTTAAATCCATACTTTAAAAAAAATACATGAAACGTTAATCAAATAGCTACAACCAACAACTGACTGTTTACTTGAGATTCAATTTGCACAGCCCATAACATTTTATTAAAACGTATGGATTTCAGCAAACAAAGGCACGCACGCAACTATAAACATAGGTAATCGGTAAGGGTTTTACATTTTTTTAAGTATCGACTTATAGCAACTTGAAGGAGTGGGAGGTTCATTTCCAAAACTTCAGTCAGTGCTCAACTCCGTAGAGGAGATTAGGTACTTGAGAACGTCGTCATATGATATCCTACTCATTGCCAGTGAGATGATATTGGCGAATGCGTCTCCTTAAAAATAGCATGGATCGTTTTTACTGGAAGTGTGGGATCATTTGGGAAAGAAGCAGCGCCATGTTAGGATTCCGACCTATCGACGGGGAGATCATTGGGCCTCTATCACATCACCACTGACTCAGCGTTATTGATGCCTGCTGGTTGCCTCCTAGAGAGGCAATCAAGATGATGTCCAATTACCTGCTGTAGGCCTGTGTAGATAATTGTCCCTAGTAAATTATCAAATTTAATTTCCTTATTTAGGGACACTAAATCTGACATGGGAATTTAATACAAATCAAATTGTATTTGACACATGTCCCGAATACAACAGGTGTAGTCTTTACCGTGAAATGCTTACTTACAGCCCATTCCCAACAATGCATAGTTAAAAAGTATGAAAAGATTAGAAAATAAGAAAAAAAAATGAAATAGTAACATAAGAAAATAACAATAACAAGGCTATTTACAAGGAGTACCTGTACCTAGTCAATGTGTCAATACCTCCTTAGTGATTGGTGTGCTTTTGGTCACCTGATAAACATTAGGAATATAATAGGTGATGTAGTAGCATATTAATTGGGACTGGTGAACAGCAGTTCACTTATTTGATGTACACTGACCTCACAGGAGTGAAGTACTAACAGACTACATCACTTTTTTGGTGGGTCAATAACCTATCAAACCCTACCTCAGCCGCCCCACCCTGCCTCCCCTTGAGTGCATCTCAAGTGAAGACCACAGCTTATGTCTAAGTGCACCGCGACAGTTCTAGACGGGTCAGACAGAGACCCAAAACTTCAGTGTGGCTGAGACGGTCCTTTCCCAAACACACATCAAGCACGTGATGCTTCACCTCATCTCAAACCCACCAGGCCTGTGTGTGTGTGCCTTAATCAAACCACAGTCATAGCTTGCATCAACACATAAACATCTGGCTTTTGGTGTAGTAGTAGGCAGTATGTCTTTCTACTCTCAGCCAGCCAGGAACATACAGTAAATATGGCTACTTGACAATCTAAACTCTTGTTTGAACAGATGCTACTGGTATTTCTTAACATGTCGCTTGTATGTTATAAGACTTGCTGGTTTAGCTAGTATCACTAAGACTGAAATCCCAGTGTTGGCAGAATGTAGTCCGAGCACTGGCTGAGTGTGACCTGAGAATGTGGACAACATAGGTTCTCATTTGTGCTGACAAGCCTGAAGGCAGCAAGAGTGAATCGAGACATGCAGGGCCCAGTTCTTGCCCCAGACAACTCCATGCCGTTGTTTAGTAAACACAAATCGGTCCCAAGCCACTGCGTAAACAACACTGAGCGAAGCCATTGGAGAGCTATTTTAGAGTCTGTAAGGATCATGCTTATTAGAATCCCACTAATGGAAAGAGGGTTTACTAGACATGAATACAGGTGTTGATGAGTTGGCTACATCAGTGACTTCACACAACAGCATCAGAGACCCAGTAACTGCAGACATACAGTGGTGGCTGGCCTGGTTCCATTCTGTGTCCTTTCTTATAGTTATAGTAACCGTCACTTTGGATAAGATCTTCTGCTAAATGACTACAATGTATGTCTTGTGGTGAGATTCTTTAGATAAATGCTGAAACCGCCTCGGATTTGAGCGAGAGGTGTGTGTGTGTGTGTTCCGGAAAATGCACCTGCACACCTCTTTGGAAACTGTCTGTCAGACACTATATGTAGGCCTATGACATGTCTTTTGATTAGGATTTTCCATCCTTTCAGTACACAAGTCTAATAAAAAAGGACAACCTCTGCAATACCACAGTTAAATATATTCTACATCATGGGGACTGTGCATTGACCAATTAGTTAGTTTAAAGTTCAACAGCTCTGTTCTAATACTTCAGTGTAGTTTGTTATCCTCCCAAGATTCACCCTCAAACGTGCATATTATCCCTAAAGTAAACAAAGGTAGTTTTGCGGCAATGAGAGAAAGGTTAAGAGGGTAGAGGGGGGAGAGAGTAGAGGGAGAGGCAGGGGAGTAAAGTGAAGAGTGAACAGGCAGAGAGGGAGAGAAGTGTTGGTATGTTAGTCAGGATGCCTCCTCTCCTCTCCCTGTGTAAGGTCACACCTTTGGCTAGCTCTTATTTCCTGGAGCTCCACAATAACTCTGCAAATATTTAGACTGACTTACATGTTCTCTCGAATATCAACCTGTCAGATTCACTTAGTCTCAACCGAAGTCGGCTGCATAGATGCACGTGATGCAAAGTAGATGTGGGTGTGTGTAAGATTCTTCGAGATGAAGGTGGGTACATACATGGACACACACACACACACACACACACACAGTGTAGGCGGCAGAGCAGCACAGGATGTGTGGTTCAGGCAGGAAGAGGAGCAGGAGCAGAGCTATGAGAAACTGTTGTGTGTGTGTGTGTGAATATCTTATCACCTAACTAACTGCACCAGGACAATCAGTGGACCTCAAAAAGCTGACACTAACAAAATACCACTTTGCTACTCTGTCCATAACTTCAACTCTCCATATGCTTTACAGCTCATTCTTCTGTCCAAATCAGAACTTAAGATGCACATTCATACTGTAACTAGATGTCTTGCACAAATCTCCCATTGATATGATCTACGACGAAGTTCAAGGTATGCAGTATATGCCCTGAAACATGCACTGTATTGGGCTATTCAGATCCGGTTTCTGTTCATTAGCATTTGATCACCATCTGCAAGGCAAAGAAGGAAAGCTCTTGTCTCTCTGTGTGGGGCCCTTATAGTGAGCAGATGTGTGTGTGTGTGTGTGTGTAGCTTGAGGTTGTGGTTCTTTGAAGGTCTGTTACAACACTATGGCTAGAAAGCAGTGTCTTAGTATGCCATGCATTTGTAGCCCTCTGCTCTGCTTGACAATGTGCAAACCAAATTGTGATTGGTGGATACTGTTTAGCTAACAGTAACAGACTGTTTCATGTTTGAGTGACCTGGCTGACCCCTGTATCTGTCCCCCCCTCCTCCAGTTGATATCCGAGAGATAAAGGAGATCCGAGCGGGCCAGAAGTCTCGGGACTTTGAGCGCTATGTGGAGGACTCTACAGCACGGTTAGACCAGGCTCACTGCTTCGTCATCCTACACGGCACTGAGTTCCGCCTCAAAGCACTCAGCCTAGCAGGTAAATACTGAATACACTTGATAAAGAAAAGGAAAGCTGCACACTCTAGGAGCTCAGATGCAATAATTTAATATCCTAATAACCAACGTTTCGACAGACAAGCTGTCTTCATCAGGGTAAATGATTGCATCTGAGCTCCTAGAGTGTGCAGCTTTCCTTTTCTTTTCCAAGTGTTTTACGCCGTCAGCCAGCATCTCGCCTAAATAGGTGTGCGTTTCTTTCGCCTTTATCTAAATACTGAATACACACCACAGTATTACCTCCAAAGCCTTCCATTTTGTCAGAGAAAGACACACACCCATACCATAATGTACTCAGTGGAGCTTCAATGTCAGGACTTTGACACCTAACCCTTGACCTCTCCCGCCCCCTTTCCCCAGCGACTTCTGATGAGGAGATGACCATGTGGGTGAAGGGGCTGACCTGGCTGGTGGCAGACACACTCAAATCCCCCACCCCTCTACAGATAGAGAGGTACCCCTTTATTCGGTTGGGTAGGCTGAGTGGGCATTACTTGATGGTACATTGAAAATGGCTATCACACCACTTTGGGTGTCTAAGACTCAATTCTTCAATGTAACTCTCTTTTTTCACCCAGGTGGTTACGGAAGCAGTTTTATGCCATAGATCGCAACAGAGAAGACAAGTAAGTCAAATCAATCAGTGCTTTTGGATATGAACTATAAAAATGATTGAAAAAGCATTGCGTCAGCTTGGAGATAATGGAGAGCAATAATGCTTTTCTTTTGGAGACTTGGTACATTTGCGGTAGTGTATTATCAATAATTTAAAGCAGTACGACTAGCCACCTGCTGTAGCAAATAGCAATATAGGCCAGCCAGAGGCATTCTGGACAGACTGGGGATAAAAGCCAAGCTAGGGAATGAGCACATCTTAACAGTTTTTGAAGAAGCTTCCTACCAGCTCAGGCTGGTGTGTGTACGTGATGTGGAGGTGGCAGGTAGCTTAGTGGTTAAGAGCGTTGTGCCAGTAACCGAAAGGTCGCTGGTTCTAATCCCCAGAGCCAACTAGGTGAAGAATCTGTCGATGTGCCCTTGAGCAAGGCACTTAACCCTAATTGCTCATGTAAGTCGCTCTGGATAAGAGCGTCTGCTAAATGACTAAAATGTAATGTAAATGTAAGGAACCTTTCAGCCACAGACCTGCACAGCTTCCATGTGTGTGAGAGAGAGTGCCCCCCCCATTCAGAAGCAGCTTCCTTTAAGTAGTCCTGAGCTCATGTCACTACATGGTACTCTTCCAGAAGTGTGTGCCCTGTATGTGTGTATATTAATTTGTGTGTTTGGCGGTGTGTGTATTTTAGGATATCCTGTAAGGATCTGAAGAGCATGCTGTGCCAGGTTAACTACAGGGTTCCCAACATGAGGTTCCTCAGAGAGAAACTTCCGGTAACATCCTCACACTCATCACATTTCCCTATTACCCTCCCCACCTGTGTGTGTGTGTGTTTCCAGTATCATCCTAACCCTGTGGTAACATTGCCCCCTCTCACTCTTTCTCTCAGGACTCTGAGTTGAGGAATGGAGACGTGTCCTTTAGCCAGTTTTCCCAACTCTATCGCAGCCTGATGTTTGACGCCCAGAAAGCTGTAAGTCATCTTCACCCTTCTCTCTCCCCCTCTCTCTCTCTCTCTCTCTCTGTCTGCTCTCAAATGGCTCCCAAATCAATAGAGGCCAGTTAAAACCCAAAGAGCCTCTGGTAGAAACCATTAGGCCGTAGCAGACTGACAGGAGCTGTGTTGTCATACTGAAATGACAAGGTTTATTGTGTTTAATAATTTTCTTTACTTTTGTCTTTCAGATGGAGATTCCTTTTCTACAGAGGTAGATACTCACTCACACACACACCCTGAGCACAATGTTGTACTGTAGATGTGAGTTGTGTAACACAGCTCTCCCTCTGTGTCAGGTTCATTGAGAGACCAGAGCAGAAGATCTCACTAGAAGACTTCAAGACCTTCCTTCTGGAGGCCCAGAAGGTATGCTGGAAGATATAGCATTTCATCTATCGAAGTTCCTATGGATTCAGTACAACACAATGCTTGACTTCTCACACACATTAGTAACTAGTACTCTAGTAAATGTGTTGTTACATGTTAATACACAAGGATATCAAATGACCTGAAATGACATATTTGTGCAACAATGTGATGTGTGTAGGAGCTGTGGGCCACCGACAACAGTAAGGTGCAGGAGTTTATGTTTGGGTATCTGAAGGACCCACTGAGGGAGGTGGAACAACCCTTCTTCCACCAAGATGAGGTACCTTCTCTCTCACTTCTAGGCAATAAAATGAAAGTGCCACTATGATTAACTGTTTTCATGTTACACAGTGGTGAGAGTACGTCCAGGTTTCACATTATATAGCTTTTAAATAACTTAATTTGGAATATAACACCCACATCTTGCTGGTGAGATGAATGTGCCCGAGTTCTGTGGAAAGGAGGTGTTATTAGTTATTGTCGCACCACATAACTTGTCTGACACCAAGGAAGTGCCTCTAGTGTCTACCAACAGGAGAGAACATTTCATGTCTGGCCTGTGGTTAATAAAATAACTCTCACTTTAAGTTGAGCACAATTACAAAGGGTGCCTGGTTTTCACATAGTGGTGCTCGTCATTGGACTGTTTCTCTGTATTAATTAGAACCCCAATATTGATTGCATGTCTTCCCTCCCCCCTCTGTCTGTCTAGTTCCTGACGTACCTGTTTTCCAAAGAAAACACAGTCTGGGACTCAGCCCTGGACCAGGTGTGTCCTGAAGACATGAACAACCCCCTGTCTCATTACTGGATATCCTCATCTCATAACACGTAAGAACAGAGGGAGTGGGGGAGGGAGGAGAAAGGATTACTGTATTTGAAATGTTGTGCTAATGCTGGCTTCACATTAATTGTTAAGAGAGAAAGCATAGTTTCCCAGACATTTTTCCCTAGTCCAAAGGGATTTGTGTCCTACAGTTCTGATGTATATCAGATTAAAGTGGTATTATCTAACAGTCCCTTTTAACAATGAGAACTGGGCTTTGATTCATTTTCCTCCCATGGTTAATGTGATAACCTGATCATTTTCCTCCCATGGTTAATGTGATAACCTGATCATTTTCCTCCCATGGTTAATGTGATAACCTGATCATTTTCCTCCCATGGTTAATGTGATAACCTGATCATTTTCCTCCCATGGTTAATGTGATAACCTGATCATTTTCCTCCCATGGTTAATGTGATAACCTGATCATTTTCCTCCCATGGTTAATGTGATAACCTGATCATTTTCCTCCCATGGTTAATGTGATAACCTTTTGTGTTGGCTGTGAAACAACACACACAGTTCCATGTTGCTTTGATGAAGTCTGAATTGCCTGGCTGGAGCTGTGCCACTAGAGATCCTGGTTCGAATCCAGGCTCTGTCGCAGCCGGCCGCGACCGGGAGACTCATGGGCGGCGCACAATTGGCCCAGCTTCGTCCAGGGTAGGGGAGGGAATGGCCGGCAGGGATGTAGCTCAGTTGATAGAGCATGGCGTTTGCAACGCCAGGGTTGTGGGTTCGATTCCCACGGGGGGCCAGTATAAAAAGATATGTATTCACTAACTGTAAGTCGCTCTGGATAAGAGCGTCTGCTAAACGACTAAAAAAATTAAATGAGAAAGGGGTGTTTGATGAAGTCTGAATTGCCTGGCTGAATGAGAAAGGGGTGTTTACGCTAACCAACATAGACAGAAAGACCTTTTTCATTCCGTATTCAAAGTGGTTTCACTACCGCCACGGAAGGGGATGTGAAGAACACATGATGAAGGGAAAGGAGGCTTCTGTAGACGGTCTGATGTCTTGTGTGTGTCTGTCTGACGTGTGTTTGTGTGTGTTATTTGTAGCTACCTGACAGGTGACCAGTTTTCTAGTGAGTCGTCCCTGGAAGCGTACTCGCGCTGTCTGAGGATGGGCTGCCGCTGCATCGAGTGTGAGTTTCTATACACACACCCCTACCTCTGCTCTCTCCATAACCCAATGTCTTTCATACCTAAAGCCACTCTTCTCCACAATATCTGCATGACAAACACACCTTGTATACTGTATCCCTGCAGGCTGCACTGGTAGAGGGAACACTGGTCAGACCTGTTTCTAAAGGATCTCAGACTATTTTTAGAGACAGACGCACTGCTGCTCCGTTCAGAAAGGCACATGACACTTTAATATTTCATCTTGATATATACAGTGCCTTCAGAAAGTATTCACACACCTTTACGTTTTCCACATTATGTTGTTACAGCCTGAATTTAATATGGAATAAATTGAGATTTTTGTCACTGGCCTACACTACCCCATAATGTCAAAGTGGAATAATATTTTTTACAAATTAATTTAAAAATGAAAAGCTGAAATGTCTTGAGTCTAAGTATTCAACCCCTTTATGGCAAGCCTAAATAACTTCAAAAGTAAAAAATCTGCAGTAATAGTGTTTTAACATTATTTTTCAATGACTACCTCATCTCTGTACCCCACACATTCAATTATCTGTAAGGTCCCTTAGTCGAGCAGTGAATTTCAAACACAGAGTCAACCACAAAGACCAGGGAGGTTTTTCAATGCCTCGCAAAGAAGGGCACCTATTGGTAGATGGGTAAAAATAAAATAAAAACCAGACATTGAATATTCTTTTGAGCATGGCAAACTTATTAATTACACTTTGGATGGTGTATCAATACACCCAGTCACTACAAAGATACAGGCGTCCTTCCTAACTCAGTTGCCGGAGAGGAAGGAAACCGCTCAGGGATTTCACCAAGAGGCCAATGGTGACTTTAAAACAGTTTGTTTAATGGCTGTGATGGGAGAAAACTGAGGATGGATCAACAACATTGTAGTTACTCCACAATACTAAGGTAAATGACAGGGTGAAAATGAGGCCTGTACAGAATAAAAATATTTTGCAATAAGGCACTAAAGTAAAACAGCAAAAAATGTGGCAAAGAAATTAACTTTATGTCCTGAATACAATGCATTATGTTTGGGTCAAATCCAACACAACACACCACTGGGTAGCACTTCATATTTTCAAGCATAAGGTGGTGGCTGCAATATGTTATGGGTATGCTTGTCATTGGCAAGGAGTAGGGATTTATGTTTAAATTTGTTTTGCATAAAAATAAACGGAATAGAGTTAAGCACAGGGAAAATCCTAGAGGAAAACCTGGTTCAGTCTGGTTTCCAACAGACACTGGGAGACAAATTCACCTTTCAGCAGGACAATAACTTAAACACAAGTATGTACAGTGGGGGAAAAAAGTATTTAGTCAGCCACCAATTGTGCAAGTTCTCCCACTTAAAAAGATGAGAGAGGCCTGTAATTTTCATCATAGGTACACGTCAACTATGACAGACAAATTGAGAGAGAAAAAATCGAGAAAATCACATTGTAGGATTTTTCATGAATTTATTTGCAAATTATGGTGGAAAATAAGTATTTGGTCACCTACAAACAAGCAAGATTTCTGGCTCTCACAGACCTGTAACTTCTTCTTTAAGAGGCTCCTCTGTCCTCCACTCGTTACCTGTATTAATGGCACCTGTTTGAACTTGTTATCAGTATAAAAGACACCTGTCCACAACCTCAAACAGTCACACTCCAAACTCCACTATGGCCAAGACCAAAGAGCTGTCAAAGGACACCAGAAACAAAATTGTAGACCTGCACCAGGCTGGGAAGACTGAATATGCAATAGGTAAGCAGCTTGGTTTGAAGAAATCAACTGTGGGAGCAATTATTAGGAAATGGAAGACATACAAGACCACTGATAATCTCCCTCGATCTGGGGCTCCACGCAAGATCTCACCCCGTGGGGGTCAAAATGATCACAAGAACGGTGAGCAAAAATCCCAGAACCACACGGGGGGACCTAGTGAATGACCTGCAGAGAGCTGGAACCAAAGTAACAAAGCCTACCATCAGTAACACACTACGCCGCCAGGGACTAAAATCCTGCAGTGCCAGACGTGTCCCCCCGCTTAAGCCAGTACATGTCCAGGCCCGTCTGAAGTTTGCTAGAGTGCATTTGGATGATCCAGAAGAGGATTGGGAGAACGTCATATGGTCAGATGAAACCAAAATATAACTTTTTTGGTAAAAACTCAACTCGTCGTGTTTGGAGGACAAAGAATGCTGAGTTGCATCCAAAGAACACCATACCTACTGTGAAGCATGGGGGTGGAAACATCATGCTTTGGGGCTGTTTTTCTGCAAAGGGACCAGGACGACTGATCCGTGTAAAGGAAAGAATGAATGGGGCCATGTATCGTGAGATTTTGAGTGAAAACCTCCTTCCATCAGCAAGGGCATTGAAGATGAAACGTGGCTGGGTCTTTCAGCATGACAATGATCCCAAACACACCGCCCGGCAACGAAGGAGTGGCTTCGTAAGAAGCATTTCAAGGTCCTGGAGTGGCCTAGCCAGTCTCCAGATCTCAACCCCATAGAAAATCTTTGGAGGGAGTTGAAAGTCTGTGTTGCCCAGCGACAGTCCCAAAACATCACTGCTCTAGAGGAGATTTGCATGGAGGAATGGGCCAAAATACCAGCAACAGTGTGTGAAAACCTTGTGAAGACTTACAGAAAACGTTTGACCTGTGTCATTGCCAACAAAGGGTATATAACAAAGTATTGAGAAACTTTTGTTATTGACCAAATACTTATTTTCCACCATAATTTGCAAATAAATTCATTAAAAATCCTACAATGTGATTTTCTTGATTTTTTTTCTCATTTTGTCTGTCATAGTTGACGTGTACCTATGATGAAAATTACAGGCCTCTCTCATCTTTTTAAGTTGGAGAACTTGCACAATTGGTGGCTGACTAAATACTTTTTTCCCCCACTGTATATACAGTACCAGTCAAAAGTCTGGACACCTACTCATTCAAGGGTTTTTCTTTATTTGTACTATTTTCTACATTGTAGAATAATAGTGAAGACATCACAACTATGAAATAACACATATGGAATCATGTAGTAACCAAAAAAGTGTTACAAAAATCAAAATATATTTTAGATTTTAGATTCTTCAAAGTAGCCACCCTTTGCCTTGATGACAGCTTTGCACGCTCTTGGCATTCTCTGAACCAGCTTCACCTGGAATGCTTTTCCAACAGTCTTGAAGGAGTTCCCACATATGCTGAGCAGTTGTTGGCTGCTTTTCCTTCACTCTGTGGTCCAACTCATCCCAAACCATCTCAATTGGGTTGAGGTCGGGTAATTGTGGAGCCCAGGTCATCTGATGCAGCACTCCATCACTCTCCTTCTTGGTCAAATAGCCCTTACACAGTCTGGAGGTGTGTTGGGTCATTGTCCTGTTGAAAAACAAATGATAGTCCCACTAAGCGCAAACCAGATGGGATGGCGTATCGCTGAAGAATGCTGTGGTAGCCATGCTGGTTCAGTGTGCCTTGAATTCTAAATAAATCACAGACAGTATCACCAGCAAAGCACCATCACACCTCCTCCTCCAAGCTTCACGGTGGGAACCACACATGCGGAGATCATCCGTTCACATACTCTGCATCTCACAAAGACACGGCGGTTGGAACCAAAAATCTCAAATTTGGACTCATCAGGCCAAAGGACAGATTTCCACTGGTCTAATGTCAATTGCTCGTGTTTCTTGGCCCAAGCAAGTCTCTTCTTCTTATTGGTGTCCTTTAGTAGTGGTTTCTTTGCAGCAATTTGACCATGAAGGCCCGATTTCACGCAGTCTCCTCTGAACAATTGATGTTGAGATGTGTCTGTTACTTGAATCTGTGAAGCATTTATTTGGGCTGCAATCTCAGGTGCAGTTAAGTCTAATGAACTTATCCTCTGCAGCAGAGGTAACTCTGGGTCTTCCTTTCCTGTGGCGGTCCTCATGAGGGCCAGTTTCATCATAGCGCTTGATGGTTTTTGCGACTGCACTTGAAGAAACTTTCAAAGTTCTTGACATTTTCCGGGTTTACTGACCTTCATGTCTTAAAGTAATTGATGGGCTGTCGTCTCTCTTTGCTTATTTGAGCTGTTCTTGCCATAATATGGACTTGGTCTTTTACCAAATAGGGCTATCCTCTGTATACCACCCCTACCTTGTCACAACAAAACTGATTGGCAAACGCATTAAGAAGGAAAAAAATTCCACAAATTAACTTTTAACAAGGCACACCTGTTAATTTAAATGCATTCCAGGTGACTACCTCATGAAGCTGGTTGAGAGAATGCCACGAGTGTGCAAAGCTGTCATCAAGGCAAAGGGTGTCTATTTGAAGAATCTCAAATATAAAATATATGTTGATTTGTTGAACATTTTCTTGGTTACTACATGATTCCATGTGTGTTATTTCATAGTTTTGATGTCTTCACTATTATTCTACAATGTAGAAAATAGTAAAAATAAAGACCCTTGAATGAGTAGGTGTGTCAACTTTTGACTGGTACTGTATACATGCAAATACTGGAGTTGCTTACCAAGACGACATTGAATGTCCTGAGTGGCCTAGTTACAGTTTTGACTTAAATCTGCTTGAAAATCTGTGGCAAGACTTGAAAAGGGCTGTCTAGCTAATCTTTAAAGAATAAGTCGCAAATATTGTACAATCCAGGTGTGCAAAGCTCTTAGACTTACCCAGAAAGACTCACAGCTGTAATTGCTACCAAAGGTGATTCTAACATTTATTGACTCAGGGTGTGAATACTTATGTAAATAAGATATTTCTCTATTTCATTTTCAATAAATTTTTTCACTTCATCATTATGGGGTATTGTGTGTAGATGGTTGAGAAAAATAAAGAAGCTATTTAATCAATTTTGATTTCAGGCTGTAACACAACAACATGTGGAAAAGGTCAAGGGGTATGCTGTCCTTCCTCTCTTTTTCATTGGTTTAGATTGAAAATGATTTATCCAATATCTAATTTGTATCCTATATCTTTAATTTTGAGGCTGGTTGTGCAGCCCTAGTCTAAGCCTACACCTGGGATACAAACCACGGTCAATGGAGAATCTCCACTAACAGTGTCTTTTGGTTCAGTAGTATGCTTATCCTGGGAATGTGTAGCTGCCCTTGTAAATGGGAACAGACAGAAACTAGAGTTTGTACTCAACGGGTTAACGAACTAACTAACGTGGTTAGAGCCTACTACTTCCCACTTACCCTTTGTCAACCAACACCCACTCAACTCACCAAATATGCAGACCAGACATCACTACTATGCCATTAAAAAAAGTGTATGTTTCCAGTGGACTGCTGGGATGGTCCAGATGGAATGCCTGTCATCTACCACGGACACACCCTCACCACCAAGATCAAGTTCTGTGATGTCCTGGCGACCATCAAGGAACACGCCTTTGTGACGTCTGAGTGAGTCTCCATGTGCTCAGATAGTCTTTGTGTTTATAAGCTTGAGTGATACTCAGTAGACCATATCCTTAATCTACTATCCTCTAAAAAGAACATGACATGAAATGTGAAGTTCACCATAGGGGGAAAAAGCCTTTGACTTGTCCTGTTGACCTCTGACCCCTCTCCCCCTCTTACTCCTCCCCCAGCTACCCCATCATCCTGTCCATAGAGGACCACTGCAGCATTGTCCAGCAGAGGAACATGGCTACCTACTTTAAGAAGGTCTTTGGAGACATGCTTCTTACCAAGGCTGTGGACATCTCCGCCGACGGACTGCCCTCACCCAATCAGCTTAAGAGGAAGATCCTCATCAAGGTCAGGGGTCACAGGGCCATTGGGATTTGGAATGAAAGATGTTTGTGTTAGGTTGTCATTTTAATGTACGCTTGGATCAGAGCATCTGCTAAATGACAACGTAAACAAACTGCCAAATAGATGAACTCTGCAGTCTTTTCACTCTTCCTCTCCCTGTCTTGTGCAGCATAAAAAGCTAGCGGAGGGCAGTGCCTATGAGGAGGTGTCCACCTCCACTCCCTACTCTGAGAATGACATCAGCAACTCCATCAAGAATGGCATTCTCTTTCTGGAGGACCCCATCAACCATGTGAGAACTTTTTTTCTATCTGTCTACAGTGAGCTCCAAAAGTATTTGGACAGTGACACATTTTGTTGTTTTGTCTCTGTAGTCTAGCACTTTGCATTTTAAATGATACAATGACTGAGGTTAAAGTGTCCAACATCAGTGCCCGACCTCACTAATGCTCTTGTGGCTGAATGTCGTAGCCGGCCGCGACCGGGAGACCCATGGGGCGGCGCACAATTGGCCCATGGTCGTCCAGGGTAGGGGAGGGAATGGCCGGCAGGGATGTAGCTTAGTTGGTAGAGCATGGCGTTTGCAACGCCAGGGTTGTGGGTTCGATTCGTATGCACTCACTAACTGTAAGTCGCTCTGGATAAGAGCGTCTGCTAAATGACTAAAATGTAAATGTTGTACGGTCCATAGCTCTCTTGCCACTGTTACCTTTTTTAAATAACTTTTTCAAACGTCTAACTCAAACACCATCTCCCCCTATCTCTCTGCAGGAGTGGTACCCTCACTTCTTTGTCCTGACCAGCAGTAAGATCTACTACTCAGAGGAGACGTCTAACAACCAAGGCAACGAGGATGAGGAGGAGCACAGAGAGGTGAGGAAGGCGGTACATAAAGGACAGAACATCACTTTATGTTGCTTAATGCCATAGGAGTTCCAACATTAAACTATCACTCTTTCTCTCTCTTTTCCACTCTCTCTCTCCTTTCTTATTTTTTACATTTTATTTTTCAATTTTCCTCTTCCTTTCCTTTTCTTCTTTTTCATTTTATTTTTCCTTTTCTTTTCTTTACTATTTATTTTCATTTATTTTCATTTATTTTATTTTATTTTCTGTTCTTTTCTTTTCTTTTCTTGTCTTTTCTTTTTCATTTGTTTTCTTTCCTTTTTATTTTCTTATCTTTTATTTTATTTTCATTTATTTTCACGTCTTTACTTATCTTTTCCTTTTCTTTTTCTTTTCTTTTCTTTTCTTTCCAGGTCTCTAACGGTATGGACCAACATATAGCAGAGAAGTGGTTCCATGGGAAGCTGGGTGCTGGTCGGGACGGGAGGCAGATAGCTGAGCGGCTGCTGTCAGAGTACTGTCTGGAGACGGGCGCTCCCGACGGGTCCTTCCTGGTCCGGGAGAGTGAGACGTTTGTAGGAGACTACACTTTGTCCTTCTGGTAAATCTCCCCACTGTACCCCCCCTACTACCCCCAACTGTACACCCCCCCGTTTCTGTAAGAGTCAGTCACGGGCTAGGCTGCTGGTCAGTAGCCCTCTCACTCTCTGCTAATGCATGGGACAGGGCTGTATAACTGGGATCATCTCATTCCAAATCAATACTCATCCACAGACACAGAGTGACGTATGCTCTGTCAGACCCTGACATACAGAGGAATATGTAATGGATGATTACCTTTTTGTTTAGCTTCTCTAACCTGGTCTCTCTTTCACTGTCCGCACAGGCGTTCAGGCCGGGTGCAGCACTGTCGTATCCACTCTCGCCAGGAGGCGGGCAGCCCCAAGTTCTACCTGACAGACAACCTGGTGTTTGACACGCTATTCGCCCTCATCACCCACTACCAGCAGGTGGCGCTGCGCTGCAACGAGTTTGAGATGAAGCTGACTGAGCCTGTGCCCCAGACCAACGCCCACGAGAGCAAAGAGTACGTCCAGCTCTCAGATAGTCATTCATTTAAATCTCATACGTGTCAGTGATGACTTTATGAAAGGGGAAGGAAGGAAGTGTAAATGAGTGTGTATGTTCTAGATGGTACCATGCCAACCTGTCTCGGAGCCACGCAGAGAACATGCTGATGAGGGTTCCACGTGACGGGGCGTTCCTTGTCAGGAAAAGGGCCGAGCTAAGCTCCTTCGCCATCTCCTTCAGGTGAGTCCCAAATATAGAAACAAACGACTAAACAAAAATAGAGAATGATATGTGCAGTTTGTTGTAGTTGTTACTGATGGGTAAAATGCAGCATTCTGTTATTGTTTACTTGATATTAGGAAAGTTGACATACATTACCGCCTCACCAGCTTGCTAGAACTTGTTTTGGAAGCAAGACGTTAAGAGTACACCGTGAGCTAGCTCAGAGAACGGTGACCTAGTGCAAGCTTCTATGCCTTCAACCCATCACTTATTTTCTCATGAAAATCTTTAGTCAGTGGTTTTGAAAATATTTTTACTGGTGGCCCATTTTTTTTTTGTCACAGTTTGCAACCTAAGCCACCATATTGTAATATGGGACGTGTGGGCAAGGGCAAAAAAATAAATAAAGGTCGACCAAATTCACATAGAAATGTGAGTTTTATATATCTATTCTACTATGCTTCACGTTCTTAAGTTGAGTTTTTTGCGTCTTTTACTTTCGGTTTTGTACACCAGCTTCAAACAGCTGAAAATACAAAATTCTTGGTTATGGAAAATATATTTCACAGCGGTTTAGATGGTACAATGATTCTCTACACTATACTACCTTATTTTGTCACTTAAACTGAAATTAGGCAAACTATTAGTTTTAGCAACCAGGAAATGGCGGAGCGATTTCTGCATATTGCTTGAGGCATGTGTTCTTTACTGTGTTACACCACTAGTATAGCTCACACAGACATCCACCTGGCCTCTCGAGACATGCATTATAGCGTCTGCTCTGGCCTTTCTGACAGGGCTGTTTTGATAATGTACATGGCAGTTGTAGGTCTATTTGCAATGAAAAGCATTTTCCATGACGATGGATTCTTGCCACTGTCGTCTTGGCGTCCTCTTTTTTTTTTTAGGGGTTTTTGTTCGTATTGCTGTGATTAACGCAGCCGGATGCACGCAGCAGGACACGTACACGCGTGTTTAACCCTGTGTTGTCATCCCCTCAGGGCAGAGGGGAAGATCAAGCACTGCAGGGTGCAGCAGGAGGGTCAGACGGTGGTGTTGGGGACGTCGGAGTTCGACAGCCTGGTGGATCTCATCAGCTACTACGAGAAACACCCCTTGTACCGTAAAATGAAGCTCCGCTACCCCATCAATGAGGAGACACTGGAGAAGATAGGCACCGCTGTGAGTGGACCGTGCACACACACACACACACACACACAATTGTACTCACGATTGTTGCTGTAGTGAATGTAAGTGAGTGGGATATCCTCTGAACTATCATGTATTTGTCAGGAGCCAGATTACGGGTCTCTGTATGAGGGGCGGAACCCTGGGTTCTATGTAGAAGCCAATCAGATGCCCACCTTCAAGGTAAGACTGCACCAGATCTCTGATCTCCTGTGGGTTTAGATCCTGTTCCCTTCCCTCTCTTTGCTAATGTAACAAGGGTTGTGGTGTGTGTCCTAACCCCCTCACATCGGTCTGCAGTGCACAGTGAAGGCCATGTATGAGTACAAGGCCCAGAGGGATGATGAGCTGTCCTTCAGTAAGAACACCATCATCCAGAACGTGGACAAACAGGAAGGAGGCTGGTGAGTAACATCACACAGGAAGTTGGGTTCACTATCCATATCTATCAAATCATCACAGAGCTACATGAGTTATCTAGGGCTGGGGGTTGATTATAGAACATCCTTCTAGAGTGAACCCCATTCCCTTTGTGTGTGTCTGTGTGTCAAACTCTCTCGCTCTCACTCAGGTGGAAGGGGGACTGTGGTGGGAAGAAGCAGCTGTGGTTTCCTGCTAACTACGTAGAGGAGATCAGTCCTTCAGCTGTGGAGCCAGACAGATCAGTAAGGCCCTCTACCCTGTAGACGCATACTGGCATACGCAAATGTTACAGCCGCTAGTCTATGCTATGAGAGGGACTTGTCATTTTCTAGCATCGTTTATAGCGACAACGTGTAAAATGCTGCTGTTGGGTTTTTTGATTAGCATTCACGTCTCCTCTCTCTCCC
The DNA here is from genome assembly GCF_020615455.1 of Coregonus clupeaformis. Classification (NCBI taxonomy): domain Eukaryota; kingdom Metazoa; phylum Chordata; class Actinopteri; order Salmoniformes; family Salmonidae; genus Coregonus; species Coregonus clupeaformis. The sequence goes on along the minus strand of NC_059221.1, from coordinate 44,648,096 downwards.
TCTCTAACACTCCCCCATCCCTCCTCCCCTACAGCAGCTGACAGAGAACAGTCCTCTGGGAGACCTGCTGAGAGGAAGTGTAGACGTGTCTTCCTGTCAGATTGGTGAGTGACTCCTCCCCTTCCTTTTTCTATCCTCCTGCAGATAGCACAGTCACCTTGCCTCGGGACGACCTCTTAGATACTCTATCTCCCCATCAATCTCTTTTCTTTATCTCTCCCACATGCTCTCACCCCCCACTCTCTCTCTCTCTGGCGTTATCACTGTTCTATCTCACTCTCTGTGGTGTGTCTAATCTGTATTGATACACTTTAAAGGTTCAATACACAGCCCTTACATTACCACTGGCACATGCTGTGCCATGCACCACTGTTTATGAATGAGCATCAAACAGCCTAACTAGCATGTGTTGATGGCTGCCACATCTCTCTCTAAATCTCTCTCATCTCTTGCGCTTTCTCTCTGTCTCCCCCTAGTGGTGCGGCCTGATGGTAAGGGAAGCAGGCTGCATGTGTTCTCCCTCCTCCCGGCTGCCTCTCCCAGGGCAGGACAGGTCCTGGACATCGCTGCCAACACCCAGGAGGAGCTCAAGGAGTGGGTCATCAAGATCAGAGAGGTCACCATGACATCAGAGGCCAAGGTATGAAAATAATACTTTGTAGTAAATGTGTAAGAATAAAGAATGGAAGAAGCATTTTCTTTCTTTGAGGAATAATTCCTCAGAAACGAAGCGTGTAAGTAGTGTCAAACTGAGTCTTGTGGTTGTCTGTGAAGTAATGACAATGTGTGTGTCAGCTGGAGGAGGGGAAGATGATGGAGAGGAGGAAGAAGATTGCTCTGGAGCTGTCTGACCTGGTCATCTACTGTAGACCTGTACCCTTCGACGAGGACAGTAAGGACGCGTCTGTATAGCTAAAAACACTCTGACCACACAAACAAGCATATCTCACCCCCCCCATCTCCCCCCTTGCTCCTGTAGAGATTGGGACAGAGCGGGCGTGTTTCCGGGACATGTCGTCGTTCCCGGAGACCAAGGCAGAGAAGTATGTGAACCGGATCAAGGGGAAGAGGTTCCTGCAGTACAACCGGCTGCAGCTGTCCCGTATCTACCCCCGTGGACAGAGGCTGGACTCCTCCAACTACGACCCTCTGCCCATGTGGCTCTGTGGATCCCAACTGGTCGCACTGAATTTCCAGACCGCAGGTACGGAGGGAGGGAGGGAGGGAGGGAGGGAGGGAGGGTGAGTTGTTGGAGGGAGTTACTGAGTGAGAAGGGGATGGATACACTGGGGTAGTAGAGGGGATTTTTCCTGATTTTAAGAATTACTGGTTTTCCTTACGTTACCTTTTTGAAGATGACACACCGACCCCAGCTGACTGAACTTCTTCTCCCCTCTCCTTTCTTCACTCTCTCCTTCAATCCCTCACTCACCTTCTCCCTTCCCCTCTCCAGACAAACCCATGCAGATGAACCAGGCTCTGTTCATGTTGAACGGGAGGAGTGGCTACGTCCTCCAGCCACCAATCATGAGAGACGACAACTTTGACCCCTTCGACCGACACACACTGAGGGGCCTGGAGTCGGTCACCCTACAGATAGAGGTGTCTGTGGTCTAGGTCTTCTATCCTCCTGGGGACATGAAATCCCCACAAGGATTCTCCCTCAGTGGGACATTTCCCATGTCCCCATGAGGACATTTACATTTACGTCATTTAGCAGACGCTCTTATCCAGAGCGACTTACAAATTGGTGCATTCACCTTATAGCCAGTGGGACAACCACTTTACAATTATTATTATTATTATTTAATTTTTTGGGTGGGGTAAGGGGGGGGTAGAAGGATTACTTTATCCTATCCCAGGTGTTCCTTAAAGAGGTGGGGTTTCAAATGTCTCCGGAAGGTGGTGAGTGACTCCGCTGTCCTGGCGTCGTGAGGGAGCTTGTTCCACCATTGGGGTGCCAGAGCAGCTATCTTAAGCTTAGCAGTTAGGGCTACAATTAGGGTAAGGGAAAATATAGTTTTAGGTCCCCATGAGGATAGAAAAATGTGCGTGTGAGGAAAAGGTGAGTGTGAAGGTGTTTAAACTGTCTGTTCTCTCCAGGTGTTGGGTGCTCGTCACCTGCCTAAACATGGTCGTGGCATTGTTTGCCCGCTGATTGAGATCGAGGTGTGTGGCGCAGAATACGACAGTGCCAAGCAGAAGACCGACTCAGAGGGTGAGTAACACACCTGACACTAATACACTTCATTCAACCAATCAGGTTCTTTACATCTAGCTAGTAGTTGGTTAGTTGAACCAAGTGATATTTCTAAGAGAAGGGTCCAAGGTGTTAAGGCCAGGGGAAAGGTGTAGTGATGGGTTTGGAACTAAGCTTGTCATTTCCTGTCCAGTTATGGAAAAACAGAAAGTTGTACAAATAGCTAAGGACTGTGTGGGAACCTGATGGAGAAAACATCCCCTCATCCCCTAGTGTGTACACACACACACACACACACACACACATACACACACACACACACACACACAAAAAAACACACACACACACACAATATATGACAATGGGGACTTTAGATGGCTAATCGAGTCTTCTCTCTCTCCATGTTCTCTTTAGCGGATAACGGTCTGAACCCGACGTGGCCTCGGAAGCCCTTCCAGTTCACTGTGTGTAACTCTGCCTTTGCCTTCCTGCGCTTTGTGGTGTACGAGATTGACATGTTCAGTGACCAGAACTTCCTGGCCCAGGCCAGCTTCCCCATCAACAGCCTCAAGACAGGTACGCGTCACACCGCACCAACACCCACTCGGATTGGCTGAGACAAGTATGATACACCCTGACTGGCTCTTTGACTAGCAGGATAGATTGACATTTCAGATTATCATTCTGTTTGCATTAATAATAATAATAATAATAATAATAATAATAATAATAATAATAAACTCATGTCTGTCTGTGTGGTGTCAGGTTACCGGTCGGTCCCTCTGAAGAACAGCTGTAATGAGGATCTGGAGCTGGCCTCTCTGCTGGTGCACATGGACATCACCCGGGGCAGGGTAGGTACTGGTACACTCACTGGACTGACTCCACCACCACTGTCAGAGTTCCCATCAGCCATCACACATTGGCTGGGACAGTTATTCACTAGGGCCGGGATGATACCAGTATCGCGGTACTCGTTAGTATCCTGGCAAGGAAACAAAACACAAAGTGGATTTAACTTCTTTAGGAAAACAGCCCTAATATTGGAAACAAACATAATTATGTTGTCATCCAGAATCACATGTATTTATTTTCCAAGCAATGGCACACAATATTTTACATACTGCAAGTTTTTAAAGGACCAAAGAGTTATCTTTGTGTTTTCATTTTTGCCATGGAAAATTTTTTTTGCGATACTGGTATCATCACAGCCCTAATATTCAATCCTCTCCTTCAACTTATTTTCTCTCCCTCTACTAGGCTGAGAATGGGGAGGTGCTGAGCCCGTTCCTGCCGGTAGGAGGTGCCTCTGCAGCGGTGGTTACCCAGACAGGGCGTGAGCGTCTGGGGGAGACAGGCTCCACGTCCTCAGCCTCCTCCATGTCCCCTCTGCCCCAGTCCCCAGCAACCCCAACCCAGGCTCAGACACAGGCCTACAGAGGCAGGGAGGGCTCCTTCGAGGCCCGCTACCAGACGCCTCTGGATGACTTCAGAGTATCACAGGAGGCTCTGCTGGACCTGGACCCTCAGAACAGGAGGTATGTGTAAGGGTGCGTACTTCTATCTATAAACGGGCTACTTTCTATCTATCTGTGTTGGTGCATTTCAGTTTTGTGAGATTTTAGCGTGTTCTTGCTTGCTCTTTCTCTCTCACCCCATCCCCCCCTCCCTCAGGATGATGCGCAGGACCAGAGTGGGCGGAGAGAACCGCATTTAGGCCGGACCAATCAGGGCGCATTCCAAATCCCCCCCCAGCTCCTCCCCGTACCGATGATGTCACTGACTGCTGTGAACACTGTTTCTATGGAAACGCCCACCACCGCTTTGGCCTACATTTCAGGCAGCTCTCCCTTGCTCTGCACTCTTTCTCTCCTCTGTGTCCCCCTCTTGGAGTGAGTGAGTGGGAGGAGGGGAGCGAGAAGACAAAGACAACAACATGAAAAAAAATAAGCAAAGAAGTTTCAGCCCTCGGCTAAGATGTCGGGAGATGGGGAATATTGACGCGCTCGATTCGAGCGCAAAAGTTTGCAAGGGGAAAGAAGAATGGAAGAGGGGAGGGAGGGAGCTGTGAAGGTGTCAGTTGGAAACTGTTTTCCAGGTTAGGTTATGATTTTTCTCTTCTCTCTGGCGTATATGAGTATATATATTTATTCCTGCTGTGCTGTTGGCCAGACAACGGCAGCAGCCAACCTGCTCTCAAAGAGCTTCTGTCTCCATGTTTTTTTTTTATTATTTAAACTTTTAAACGTGATTTTTATTTTTTTATTTTTTATGTGTAAAACACGAGGGCTCTCTGTGGAGTAACTCAAGCCTTTACACACACACACACACACACACACACACAGGCTTTTCTTACTTTGCCAAACATGCATTCTGAAAACGACGGGTCATCCCGTTGCCTGCCTTGTGACGTAAAAGCAGTTGCTCTTAACAGTCTCTAACAGTAGAAACACTCACACTCTTACCCCGTATACACCAAGCTGAAGAGTTACAGATTCTGTCATAGAAATATAAAGGTCATTTCCGATTGAGCCGACAAATGCAACGTTTACTGTGAATGCTGTCTCTGCTAAAGCGGGAACATTGCCTTTAAATTTCAATAACGCTGTAAAACTGAACTTCCACGATGCGGCTTGAATAGAGCCCTCAGTCTACATCCCAAATTACACCCCCCCAAAATATAGAACCTTGTCAAAAGTGCTACCCTATTTGGAGATTAGCGTGTCATTATATGACTCTTTAGGATGCCATACTGCATTGTAGAGTGCCGGAACAGGGCTAGCCTGTCTGTCCCTGAAAGCTGTGTCAGTAAGCACTGCTGTGAGTTCTAATGCTAGTGATGAAGTCACATTCTTAATGTTTTATCTCTGTTTCAATGTGGATATATGGAGGAGAGACGGGGTGCCACTGGATGCAGTGTGTTGTATTCAGTTCTGCCCACACGTTTACAAGACAGGCTTGGTTTAAGCAGACATTCCGGTGCCAGCGCAGAGCGGTTTTTGTTTTAATTAATGTTTTACTGTAGCAAGTGTCTACAGTTTCTGCTCTGGACTTGCCTTTCATTCAAAGTGGAAATGTAATGGAGGTCAATGGAAGACATTAGTTTACCTATGTGTTAAAGTTGTCTAAATTGTAGGCCGTCGTTCCTCTTAAATGTACCGTCTTAACTGGTTTTGAGGGGCTTGCATGTACACGTGTAGATAATCTTAGAGCAGAGAGCGCTAGGAGGTCAACGAACCAAATTAAGTGCAGTATTGCTGGCCAAGAATGACCTAACTGAAATCCTATAGATTGTAAGGCTGTTCTTAAATGTTTGCGTGTAGGTCAGTGGTGCTTGTAGACGTATTATTCAGCTGAGGGGGTGTTTGTCTTTTCCATTCCGTTGTGGCATTCCGGAGATTCCAGATGCTCCCAAAGATTTTCTGAACATTATTTTCAGCGCAGCTGTTTGCAACAGAACTGCTGATTGATCAAGACTTCTGTATTAGACTTGCAGAGACATGAAGGGGTTAAATCACTGTGGTCTGTAGTGACATGACTCAGCCTGCAGGGGTCATAACAGCACATTTTAATGTAATTCAAGTGAGATTAGTTAATTTCTAAATCTCCATAGCAAATCTTACTGAATGTATATCGGTGTTGTTCCTGAAAGCTCATTTGATCATTCCTGACTGATACACTATAGTCTGGCATATACCTCCAGTTGGTGGTTTAATGACAGGTGCCCTCAGAAACCAATCTAAGGTCACGCACTTTTGTGCTTACCCCCATAATGGTTTAGGCTGGGAGTAGGGGACGCCAGAGTCATATTTCACTTGATATGCAATGCCCCTCTTGAGCAGACCATGCACTCTAAAACCAGTATTCAGAATGTTATGCCATGGAGGGAAACTCCTTTTGAAGCCATATGGATTTAGTTAAGTGGAACATGGGGGTTGGAACTGAATACTTAAGGTCTGAATCTTTCCACCTTTCGTTTTGCACCCATCTCCATTGTCAGATTTTCATTGGTTGAGGGATCAAGACTTGGTTGTACACTCTTTCGCTCTGTGTTGTGGAGAGTTGTCCCTCTTGCGCTACATAGCGCCTAATGCTGACCAGTGTGTTTTCTTCCATGGGCCTCTGTCTGTATGTACACAACTATATAATCTACATTGTTGATTCAGAAATCCTGTTGGTGTCTTATGTCATCTCTTGTTTTTATCTAGACAGGTCACAATGGTGACTGAGGGTCTCATTTACAAACCAAGCCTTTCTGTATTGTGCCTAAGCTATGGAGAAAAAGTATTCCTTTTAATTTTGCCTTTCATATGAAACATATTCAAGCCTGAGAATTAAATAAAGTACTTAATCAACTATGATTGGCCTGATCTTATGCATGTATAAACATTCACATGAATACAAGTGTTTACTGAATGTAAAACTGCCATAAAATGCAAGTTTAGTGCACATTCACATCACGTAACTGTAGGCCTACAGTTAACGGAGAAGGTTTGAAGTGTTAATTAGTCAGAGCAAATACACTTTATTGATAGGGTGTTTCAGTGTGATCAGAAAATAAACTTTATCATTGACTTTGAAAATAAGTAGGACAGGAAACCAATTTGTTACATTGTTTATTCTGCAAATATCTGTAAAAAGTATACAACAGGCCTACGTATGTTGGAACTTATTTTACAGTCAGTCAAGACGTTACAGTTTAAGAAAAATATCCATGAAAAGATACACAAAAACAGAAGTCCATACAGAACAAAAGCACTTGATGCTGAAACAAGGACACATCTAATATTCACCTCAGACCTCAAGTCTCCTTTTTTTTTAAAGACCTGTGCAGTTCATCTCCTACCCCAGTCCCAAAAACCTCTTGGATACAGTTAGTATCTTCCCCTCCCTCACCAGTGATCCTCCCACTGGAGGATTGGCTTGGTCGATATACATCCAGTCAGGATTTTTTAAAACACCCCACCCCCTTCCCCCTCCTCTACCCACGTCTGCTGGAGCCAAAATCCCAACCACACCTCTCCCCTTTTCTCCAAATCCATCTGCCTCGTCTACTCCATTCAGGGGAGAGAGAAACATAGCCCCCTCCTCAGCGAATCCTGCACTTGAGTCTCAACTGGAACTGGTCGTTTGAAGGAGAAAATGGCAGATTAGATGTGAAGGAGTGGGGTGGGGGTGTAGGAAAGATGGAAAGCAGATGGGAGGGGGTGGCCATCTTCAGCATAGCGGAGTGTGTTGGAGGGTTGGGGGTCCAGTGTCCATCCCCAGCAAAGGGGTGGTTGGGGGGAGTTCAGGGTCCATTTCTAGTGATCCAGTTACAATCACATCTGCTGTCATGCACTCAAACACTCCCCGTGCAAAGACCACCTGCATTGTCCCTCTGGACCACCCCTCTCCCCGCCTAGACCAGGGTCTCCCAAACTCGGTCCTGGGGACCCCTGGGTGCACGTTTGGGTTTTTGCCCTAGCAATACACAGCTGATTAAAACAACCCACTCATCATCAAGCTTTGAATCATTTTTTTTTATCAGCTGCGTAGCGCTAGGGCAAAAACCAAAACGTGCACCCCGGGGGGGGATAGAGACTAGGACCGAGTTTGGGAAACCCTGCCCTAGACAAAGGTCCCTCAGTCTGTTCCTGTGACAGAAATGACAAAATTAATACAATAAATAAACCTTGTATGCATAATTACTGTAGTGCTACTTTATATCTCAATTATGACATAAGGTCATAGTGTCATGCGCCAAGATTCTAAATATACATATAACAAGAAAACAAACAAACTACACATCAAATCAAATTGGTGAAAGAAACACTACCTTTTTCAGGATTCACAGCCTTTGTGTCCACGCTCCTCTTCTCTTCCCCATCTTTCATTCCTCCACACACCGACTGTTCCATCTTCTCCTCCCCCCCTCCTTGGACCGGCTCTGATGATCCTTCCTCCATGTGTACCGTGGGTGATGGGTTGGGTGTTATTCCCTCTGGTACCCCCTCCACTGTGGCTGCAACCCCACTGTCCTTCCCCTGCAGCAGTATAGGAGCCTGGGTAGAGAACCAGCGTCGTACCAGCTCTTCTGTCAACCCACTAGCCTGGGCCAGCTCCAACACCTGGAGAGGACAGACAGTCTTACTAATCACTATTGACAGGCATTCTGCAACTCAACATTTAGACCCAGAGGCAACATGAGTATAGACAATTGCTAGACACACTTTACATCACGGTGCACAAATGTCGTTTCATGATTGTAATTTCTTGGTGTTATTACATGTAACTCCATACTAACTCGAACCAGTGGTTCTAATTCCCGCCCTGAGTTTGGAAGATCAAGCCTCGGCGGAGTCATACCAAAGACTGTAAAATGGGACCTAATGCGTCTCTGCACTCAACATTAAGGAGATAAATTGTGGGTAAGGTCCTGCGATAGACTAGCGTTCTGTCCAGGGGGTGTACTTTCTACATCAAGCTGCCTCACGCTGCAGAAACAGGAGATAGGGTCCTGCTCCTATGAGCTGTTCCAGCTTGTGCAATGCTACTTCAGAATACGAAGCTTAATAGAAAAAGGATTTATCCCAGATAACGTTAGAGTCCCACCTGTTCCTCCTCCAGACTCCCGTGGGCCTCCAGATGGGCCTTCAGCATCTGAGTGTCTCCCCTCTGGAAGTCCTCCTTTAGGACCATGGTCTGGTAGGCCTCCAGCCACTTAAGCTGGCCGTTCTTCTGCACGTAGCGACAGTCCCCGAACCAGCGCACCACCTCAGGCCTGGGCAGCCCTGTGGAAGAGATCAGCTCGTCATACTGGGCTGCGCTGGGCCACTGGGTCCGGACAAACACCTGCTTCAGGAGGTGGAGCTGCTCTAACGTCTTCTTGCCCCGGATAGGGGAGGGTTTGGGGGACGCGAAGGGCTTGAGGGCAGGAGTGGAAGATGGTGCTGCTGGTTTTGGGGTTGTAGAGGGGGAGGGTTTAGGTGATGGCGATGGCTTTGGGGTTAGAGTTGGAATTGTGGATGGAGCAGGGGTAAGGGTGGGGGTTGATTTTGGGGCTGGGTCTGGGGAGGGTGCTGGGGTAGGGGGAGACAAGGTAGGCATGGTGGGGCTGTCTGCCTGCCCTCCCTCAGACTCCAGTTTTCCATCTGACTCAGTCACTTTGAGCATCTTCAGGTTGATCTTAATGGGGTTCACCTTCAGCTCTGAGCCTGAACCATCCTCCTTCTGCCTCTCCTCCCCATCCTCCTCTTTCTTCACCCCAGCATCATCCTTACTCTTCCCCCCCTCCTCCCCTCCCCCTGCCTCCATCTCCTCCTCTTGCTCCGCCCTCTCCAACTCCTCTTTCTTCTTCTCAGCAGCGACTCTCTTCCTGCGTTCAGCGAACCAGCCGTGGATCTCTCTACGGGTCATCTTGGTCTCAGCCCGGAGGCGGTCCACCTCCTCTCCAGAGGGGTCAGGGTCCTGGCTGAAGCTGGCCTCCAGCGCCCTCACCTGGTTAGGTAGAGAAGAGATTAGTGTAGGGTAGACGAGCGTAGGTTTCTCATGTCCCAGTGAGCAATTTGATTGGCAGTAAATACACATTAAAGGGATACTTCACCCATATTATTATTATTTTTAAATCATCTTATGGAAAATTAAGCTGTGTGCAAAGTCAATCATCACAGTCACAGCACCACTCACCTGCTGAGGGTCCCTCTCTTTGTAGCGGATGGCTGTGAAGTCTGGGGAGGGGGGTCTGGGTGGCCGTCTGGACGGGGTGGTGGGGGAGGTGGGTGTCTGTGAGGGAGGGGGGCTGAGGGCTGCCAACCCCTGCTGGGAGGTTTTAGTGTTCTCACTGGGAGTTGCAGTGTCTGAGAGGTCCATGGGGGTAGCACTGTTACCTCTGGGCGTCCCAGGTGTGGTCGTTGCGCTAGCCGACCCGGGTGTGGTTGGAGTGCTAGCACCACCCTGACCGCCCGTGCTCGAACGTCCCCCCTTGAGGTTGCGGAAGTGGTAGCGGCGGTCGCTGAACCACTTACGGACCTCGCGCACGGTCAGGCCGGTGAAGGAGATGAGACGGTCCACCTCTTCCTGGTTGGGGAACTGGTTGTTGGTGAAGCTCTCTTTGAGCGCGCTCAGTTGCTCCACGGTCTTCTTGCTCTTGTAGAAGCCGGGGTCCAGGAAGCTGTTTGGGAGCGTTCTGGAGCTGGGGGTTCCACTGGCGTCCGTGCTCCCGCTCTGCGCCGGGGAAGACGAGGAGGAAGGTTTGGTGGAGGGGGAAGATGCCGCCTCTGTTTTGGTGGTGGTGGTGTTACTGGTGGCGGAAGTAGGGGTAGCTGTGGCAGTGGGGTTAGCTGTGGCAGTGGGGTTAGCTGTGGCAGTGGGGTTAGCTGTGGCAGTGGGACCACTGGTTGTGGTGATTGTTTTCTTGTAGCTCAAGCTGCTGCTGTTGGTATTTTTGCTGCTGTTGGGTTTCTTGTCCATGGTGCTTTTAATATCAGCGGTGACTTGACTCTCACTGAAAATTGTACCAATAGTACTGCTGTTGCTGCTGTTGTTGCACCTGCTGTCCGTGCTGCTGCTTTTAACCATGCTGATAGCATTGCTGTTGCTTTTCCCACTGAGATTAGCAATAGCATGGTTGATTTTACCATTGGCGTTGATGACTTTGCCATTGCTGTAAATGCTGTTCCCCCTGTTGTTGCCAAAGCTAAGGTTAATAACACTAGCATGGCTGCTGAAACTACTGCTATTGTAACTACTACGGCTACTGCTGATGGTACTACTAGTACTCCCTCCACCATTACTACTACTGATACTACTAGTACTCCCTCTACTATTACTAGTACTACTGATACTACTAGTACTCCCTCCACCATTTCTACTATTACTACTGATACTACTAGTACTCCCTCCACTATTACTACTACGGCTACTGATGATGATGTTGTTTCCAATACTACTGCTCCCCACCACCATGCTGATCCCCTTATCGACCACCAGGGCACCAGCAGGCCGGGCCTGCATCATAGGGCGGGCCGCAGCCTGGTGCTTGGGTGTGACCGCCAGGGCCATGGGGGCACTGCTGACCTGGATGCTGTTGGCCATCATGGGCTGGGTGACAATCACCCCTCCCTGACCCACCAGCGAGCCCTGGAGGATGTGAGGGATCCCCGTAGGCCCCAGAGAGGCAGGCAGGACCCTGATGGTGTGCTGGGCTGGGCTGTGGTGGGTCTGGGTCAATGGCTGGTACTGGGTGTTAGGGGGCGCTGTCTGTATGATGGTGTTGAACATCTTCTTCCTGGCCTCCTCAATCTCCTCTGGAGACCAGCTGATGCCCTGCTTGAGTCTCTGGGCAGTGAACCAGATGTTGATCTGCTCCTCTGGGAACTTGGTGACCACGGTGAGGTAGCAGAGCTCTGCCTTGGTGGGATAGGGGAACTTACTGAAGGACGTCTTGAGGAAGGAGGAACAGTCCATAGAGGCGCTGTAGGTTGGGATGCTGCTCAGAGGGATCATCACCTGCACCACAGAAGGTAGAAAATATATATTTCATGTAGTACCAACATGTAATTTGTACCAACAATCGGAATTACATTGAATTTACACTACTTCATGTAACTATTTCATATAAACTAGGAGAAGATTTACACTGACAGCTCAAAAGGCACTGAAACCCATGTATTTCCATGATAAATGTAAATACACATTTTACATTTACATTTTAGTCATTTAGCAGACGCTCATATCCAGAGCGACTTACAGGAGCAATTAGGGTTAAGTGCCTTGCTTAAGGGCACATCGACAGATTTTTCACCTAGTCGGCTCGGGGATTAGAACCAGCGACCTTTCAGTTACTGGCACAACGCTCTTACCCACTAAGCTACCTGCCGCCCATACACGTTAGTACCATGTAATAATGTGTACATACACTGTAATTACACTTGAACTGTATATCACATCTTCATAAAGTGGTACTGACACAATATGATCAAAATGGGGAATTGACACCAGTCAATCTCCAGACACAAATTGGTACGTTAAGAGCCGCAGGGCTCCTGGTAAAATGACAGGAAATAAATCAATGTTTGTACCTTGGGCATGTTCTTGGAGGAGGTGGAAGAGGAGGAGGTGGAGGAGGAGGAGAGGGCAGCGGAGACTGTGATGGGAGCTGTCTGATGGTAGATGTTCCTGTTCTGGACCACTGACACCACCTGGTTCAGAGCATAGAAAAACGAACGTTAATGTCCACAGTCGGTGATATAAACTGCATTCAACTCAGAGGAAACTTGTACACATTCTGGCAATGTAATTCAATTAAGTTCATTGAGCACCAATTGTAATTTGCAGTAATGTCAGCAAAGATCAAATGCACTAAGTACCTGTGTGATGGCAGTCTTGAGCATGGGCAGAGCCCCCGAGCCGTTCACTATCTGGATAGCAGAGGGCAGCGTGACCTTGGTGGTTGTGCCGTTGTGCACTATGGTAGGGACGTGGGTAACTGTCACTGTGGGGGCCTCTTTTCTCGGCATCTCCTTGGACTTAGAGATGGGGAGGGGGTCTGGGGAGGGTTCATCAGGAGAGGAATGGGACACCACAAACCTCTTGGACTCCGACTTCCCTTTCATCATCCTCATGATGGGGGTCTTGGTGATGGTGATCTCTGTGTCCCTCCCTGTCTCTGACCCTGTCACCAGACTCTGCTCCACCACCACCCTCCTGTCTCTCCTCCTCAGCTGCAAGGTGGTGCACACTGTGCTGGGGTGGACCTGGGCGTTGTGCAGGGCCAGGCCTTCAAACTTGGCCGCTGACACCCCACAGTCCACGCACTGGAAGCTGGGGTCAGCTCTGAAGTCCGGGTGGCCACTGTAGACGTGGTCCAGGAACAGGTTTAGGTCCTGGGTCTCAAAGTTACACGGCCTGCACGTGTAGGTGCCGCACCCGTCTTTGACATCATTGCCCCCCTCAGGCCTGGAGGATTCGCCTGGGGATCGCTCCCGGGGGCTCAGCCCGTTACCGCTCGCGCCCATGGAGGGGTAGCCCTGGTCCCGGGCCTGTCGGAGGAGGGAGAGAGGGTCTGACAGGCACGAGTCCTGCTCCAGCTCCTCCCGGAGGTGCATGGACTTATGGGGGATCATACAGGGTATAGTGGATTTCCTCTTGCTGGCCATGGTTGGCGCGGATGGTGGGGGGGGCGGGGGGGTTGTGGGAGCCGGCCGAGGAGTACAGCGGTCAGTTTATGGTTCAGTTGGGATCCTAATTATGGACCAGCCATTGGGAGGGGAACGTGGGGGAACATGACCACACGTCTCCGTGTGTGTGCACTGAAAAAAAGATGGAGAGAGAAAAAATACAATTAAGCTTCAAGTCATCATTATTAAACTATACTATATACATTCTGTAAGAGATCAAGTGGGGGGGATGTTATGCCGAGTACCAGAAGCATATTATACTGCGTAATGAAATTCATTTGATACTGACCAAGGAAAGGCCAACATGCTCTGATATGAAATATGTGGTTTAAAGATGTCAGATGTCTTGAATTGTGGTACAATGATCTATCATTTTCAGTGTTGTTTGTTTGTCAATAAATACAGTCTGCTCCTTTAAAAAAAACTCAACTCACAAGCCAAGTAACTCAAAGCTGTGTTTTTATGGCCAATATTGGGTCTTTCTCTCTGCTCCCCTGCTAGTCTCTCACTCTTCTGTAAAGAAGGTTTTTTAGAGAGCTCCTATCCCATGCCACCCCCGCTCTCCTCTCCTCTCCTCTAACTTCCCCTGCTTCATACACAGTACACCCTCAGAGGGAACACAATGCACTCTGGACAGACGCAGCACAGCGCATGACAGATCCACACTCATAGGCTAGCCAAACAATTCCCACCACAAAAGAAAACATTTGTGAATATTTTCAGATCTGTAGCAGGACATTCACTCCACAGGATTTTGGGAGCCTTCATTTGGGAAAGGTGGCATTCGTATTAGGTGTGCGGATGGCACACACACTCACGGACAGACAGACTCAATCTCTCTACAATATCCAAACTTTGCCTATGTTATAACCAACCCCCCCCCCCAACAACAAAATGGCGTAGCTTCCTACTTACAGTCATGCGTGCATAAATTTGTGTATGGGTGGTCCCGGGGATCGAACCCACTACCTTGGCGTTACAAGCGCCGTGCTCTACCAGCTGAGCTACAGAGGACCGTTTCCCTTCCTGTGAGGTGTGCGACTTTTCCGCCTGCTCCCATCCTTCCCCTCACTTTCTCGAGGCATTGGTGCAATACTGGAGGACAGCTCTAGGGCAATTACTCTCAATGGCACCACACACACCCACTACTACAGTCCTTCAACCCAAAGCCTCCTCCATGAACACAATGAATCCCCCTACCTTATACGGAGCTTACACACCTCTGTCTCATGGCAGACATGTCCACTGTGCAATATAGGTCAGTGCCATCTTAGTGCTATCTAATCCTAGTTCTCTGCATCCAAACACAAACAAATCAACAACAAAAAATGTCACATACACGTGTTTAGCAGATGTTATTGCGGGTGTAGCGAAATGCTTGTGCTTCTAGCTCCGACAGTGCAGTAATATCTAACAAGTAATATCTAACAATTTCACAACATATACCTAATACACACAAATCTAGTAAGGAATGGAATTTAAGAATATATACATATATGGACAAGCAATGACAGAGTGGCATAAACTAAGATACAGTAGAATATTATAGAATAGAATACACACACACACTGCTGAGCAGAAACCATAGTAAGATGAAGTCGGCCCTACACACTGGTCTAAGGCCTGTCGTTTCCCTTCTGATGGCCCGAAGAGCAACTTGTTATTTTCTAGTCCCAACTGACTGGACCCAAACTGCCTACCAAAGTTCCAGAGAGCCTCTGAGCTATTGGTCTAAATGGTCTAAGGGTGTTGTGTTTCAAATCTCTTAAAGGTGCAGTCGCTTTTGGAGGACTGGGGTGGCGGATGTTTTGCGAAGAGGACATGGTGTTTAAATGGAGTTATGGAGAAAAAGCTTGACCAAACTAACCAATCAGCGCTTCTGTATCGATTATACCAATGGGGGAGTGTTGTTCAATAAAGAGAGTGAGTCATGTGTTAACAATACACAATCACTGGAGACGATATTGCGAATGGCAATCTGAAAACAATGTTTCATATTTTGTTGCTACTGTGAGTCTTCTATATACGCTGCAAGCCAATGACCCTTCCGTAACATATTCGCCAACAGAAATATCTTAAAGATTCATCAGAAACCTTTTATTTTTAATGCCTCACTGTGTAGGCCTCAAACTTTGCTGTGTTAAAAGTAAAATTGCTAGTCTGATTGAAAATACTTTCTGGTCTTCTCCAAA
Source organism: Coregonus clupeaformis (assembly GCF_020615455.1). Classification (NCBI taxonomy): domain Eukaryota; kingdom Metazoa; phylum Chordata; class Actinopteri; order Salmoniformes; family Salmonidae; genus Coregonus; species Coregonus clupeaformis. Next base: position 44,632,545 of record NC_059221.1, on the reverse strand, counting down.
GCATCATACCTTTCCTCTACACTGGTGTCTGGTATACGAGTGGTTAACAGGCGGAGCAGGCCTTTGCCACTGTGGGGGGAACGCGATTCCCCCCAACCCCTCCCAGAGGGAGTAACTGCCCTCCGTTTGGGCTATTCTGCCCCCCTCTCTCTCTCCAACCCGCCACCCCCTCTCTCCTGCCCCCTGCCATTCAGTTCTGCATCAGGGGGCACAGCTCTGCCAAGGCGGCCAAGTCACATGACCAACACAAAGGCTTATGGGTGGACAGGCCCTGCCATCCATCACATGGGCCTGATGGGGAGAGCGGGGGTGGGCAGGAGGGTTGGGGTGAGAGAGGGAGGGAAGGGTGTTAACGGTCTCGGAGGAAGCAGTTAGGTGTTTCAGGCAGGAATTTTCTGCCACAATACCCCCCATCCACCCAACCCCCGCTCTCTCACTCCCTCTGCGCACTACAATCACATCAAGTCGTTTCTCCTCCCCCTCCTCCCTGGTCGACTGCGAAGTCTGGAATGTTCCGCCGCAAGCTCTTCAGCCAGTGGACACAACCTGAGAGCTGAGTTGCAGTGTGTGTGTCTGCACATGTGTTTTTCTGAATGTGCATGTGTGTGCGCGCCTTTGTGTTGAGTACCACACGCCTTTGTGTTGAGTACCACACGCCAGCCCCCTGGCTGGCTACAATGAGCAGTTAAAAGACAAGATCACAAACTGTGTGTGAACCCCCCATTAACACCTCGGAGCACCACCGTTAAGTTAACCACTGACTGACCACTGTGGGTTCACACAACACACCTGGGAGGACAGCTCATTCTCCAGGTGGACTTTTGTTGAGCAGCGTTTACATTACAGTATCTTCGAGAGGAACATTTCACAGAGATTACCTGAACAAAGAATCTGTTTCACAGGAATAGAGTAGATACATTTATCAGTGCAACACTGGTTAACCTCTCCATCTCAGCCTTGCAGATCTCAGACAAGCCCTGTTGACTTAATATGGGAGATCCACTGAAAACTAAAATATGGGTCAGAAATGTTTTTCCATGAGCACAGCGAGACTGACCATAAAGCTTGATTGTGTGTGTCAGTGTGGATGCGCATCAGTGTGCCTGTGTGTGAGCACGCGGGGTATGTGTGAGCTCAGGGGAGTGCGTGTGTGTGTGAGCATGCGGGAGTGTGTGTGTGTGAGCACAGGGGAGTGTGTGTGTGTGTGAGCACGGGGGAGTGTGTGTGTGTGTGAGCACGGGGGAGTGTGTGTGTGAGCACGGGGGAGTGTGTGCGAGGTTTGACTGTGTGTGTGGTTGTCTGCATGCCTGTGAGTGAGGCTTGTTTACCGAAGCAGTAGGGCGGCCATTTTCCGACACGACACAGGCGGACACCACTCGCTGTGACCCACAGACAGAATGTGGTTGTTGTCCCAACACTCAAATAATCTGTCAGGGGTAGCGCTCTCGAACAGACATGCACACACGTCGCTCTATCATACCCTGGTCTTGCTTCTATACTCTCAGTGTATAGGCCAATAATAGCCCCCGCACACTAGAGACCAACCCTCCAAATAGTCTAGGGGCGTAGCCGACCGCGTACATACGTCATCCCAGCCAGCATTACATCACTGACTATGGCTTCTGTCCCTTATCTCTGCTGCCTGCCTGTCTGTCCATGTGAGTGTCCATCTGTCTGTCCTCTCCGTGTGTGAGAGAAAGAGTGTCCCATATCCCCTAACCTTCCCATGTTTGCTTGCCTGCTCACCCCTCCCCCTTCTCCCTCTCTCACTGTCCCCTCCCCTTTCTCTGCCCCACTCCCTCTCTGAATAAGTTTGGCCAAGAGAGACAGGTCGGCAGTGCCACTGGTATGTTACTGTCCCCATGGCAACCCCCCCCCCTTCATTTCACACACACGTTTGTGCATCCACCCACAAGCTCACACCTCAAATGCCATCCAGGTCCTGGCTCTAGTTGGCTTGTTTTTTCCACACACTCCTGTGAGTGGTGACTGGAGAGTCCCTGCCCTGCTCCTATTTCAGTGCCTCACTCACGCGTTGTGCATGTCTTCTAGGTGTGGTCGCCCTCGCCAGCACACGCTATTGGCTGGGGCGAATGGCGTCCTTTCCTTTCCTGCTCTCACACACTCTCTGTACAGACAGATGCCTGGGTCACTTCCCACCATTACTGAGAGACAAGCTGGGAGCACTGAGGCCAGTTTTATTTTATTGTTTCCCTATGCCCTTCTGCCCCTTTAAAATATCCATACTCCCACTGTACTACCCCTACAGTTACCCTTCTACATCCCTCCTCACCTCCCTCTAAACCAGGAGTATGTGGTAGTAATCCCTCCTTCCATCGCCGCCTCCTCCTCCTTTTCCTCCTCTGGCACCACAGCAGAGGCTTGCGTATGTTTGTCTCTGAGGTTTCTCCTCATTCTGGCTGCATCATTTGTTTTTCACTTTTGGCAACAGAAACAAAACCCTAATGATACTGTCTCTACATTGTCACAGTTCAGCTGCTGCTGAATCCCAATTGGGCTGTTTTCAAGTCAGGGAGCGCAAACGGCTGCAAAAAGGTTGCGAAAGCCTGCGTTGCTGTGGCCACTGGCAGTGCAGGCTTTAAAGCTGGATTGTTAGGAGGGCAGGGAGAGAAAAATGGCGGAGCACGACCATGCTCTGTGCTGGCCAACCTAAAATGGCTGACATCACAGGCTGCTAGCCAGGCAGTGCTCTGCCGGTTACTGTTGACCTAAACCTGCTGGCTCTGGACACAGGGACACACACACTCTCCTCCTCTCCTCTCTTCCAATCCTCTCCTCCTATAGAAAAAGGGGTATTACAGCAGACAGCCTTAGTGGGGTTTTGTGGAGAATAAGAGTTGAACAGTGGGTAAACATGAACGCAGGCCAACACAGAAAATAGTCCAAATTTAAGTTGAAAAATGAGGATGGGCAAGAAAAATGTAAACTGCTACCCTTGCCAGACATGGTGATGAAGTGCCAACAAATAGTTGTATATGTTTATTTATAAACAAATAAGGGTTTGTTCAAACGTGCATCCATCAGCTAAATTATTCTGTATAGCCTACATCTCACAACAACGATGCCAATGGGGACACTTTTCAGATCAGATGATAACAGAGTCAATTAGGATCATTCTAATGCAGCCTATACTATATTGAATTACTGTCCATATACAATCAAGCCTTTGTGCCAACACCAGGCCTGGTAGACTGTGCCACAGAGAGAGAAAGGGAGTGTGTGTGTGTGCGTGATCAGGGAGACAGGCACACCACCATGACCTCAGGCAACCCATTCAACACAAAATACAGTTATGGACTAAATGCACATGCACCAACAAACAAACCATGAATAAATAATTTTATGAATCACATCTGAAACACTGTGAGACAACCAGACCCCAGACTTTACACCACCCAAATCATAAATGACTCGTCTACCTTTTCCTCCCCAACAATGGTATAGCAATTGGCTTATATCAGGGGTGACAACTGTGACATGGCTGATGAATAGATAGCTGGATTAGAGTTGGGGCTCTATGGCTGTTTTATCATGTGGACATCAGACACAAATTAGCCTTTTGGGAACAGCTTTGAACTAATCTCTATCATGCACAGAGAGCATGGCAATGTTGACATGTGGTGGGAGTAACCTAGGCAGCGACTGCTGCATGCATACATACATACATATAGCCTAGGGCCTAGGCTATCAGGCATATACAGTGCATTAGCCGAGATATGAATGTAAATATGAAGAGACAGAATAGTGAAAACTATATTCTGAGAACATCCTATCATTCAAATACATTTGATAACTAAGCAGGCAATTTCTGTTGTAGCTGGAATGAAAAAAATAATAGGCTATTTAGTCTTATTCTCCAATAATTTTAGATTATTGTGATCATTTACAAATTGCATGACAGCGTACTAAACTGCCATGGTCAAACGATTTTATGACATCTAGTTATCTTAAAGTTAAACTTTCATAGCCCATCTTCCTCAAAATCGTGCAACGAGGATGCAATATGATGGACTGATTAAAATAAAATCATATTCTACATAACCCATAACGCCTACAGTGCGTCAACGTAAAGCAAAATAAAGTTGTTATGATGACTAACTACATTAGTTAACTGATAAAACTGTGATCAATTAAAATAGGGAGAGTGATTTTAAGAGGAAAGCCTGCAAGTTACATCCCGTCAATGAGACGGTCATGAAAATTAATTGATACTTTGTAACAAAACTGGCGAGTGTTGTTCTTCCGCTCAATTGCGGAGTGAGCGATAAATTAATAGGCTGGCTACATACATCTTTGTAATATTGTAACCAATTCAGAACAGGGGAAGAGACAAGCCTCCAAAAACTACTCGCCCCTTGCTGTCGCCATTTTATGCGAGCGACATGCAGCTGGCTAACATTAGCACCATAAAGGTAACGCTCGCACAACTTTGCAAAGGTAAAAACTCATTTTAAAGAATAAATTCACAAAAACCTTACTCACCTTATTTGATCCAGGTGGAGCTCAGATTGTGGGGCAAAAGTCAACAATAAACCTAAGCATATGTAACAAAATAAATAATGTGAGATTTGGGGCTTTGTTGATGCCAACTTTAGGTAGGGTGGTACCCCTCTCTCTCTCTCCCTCCCTCGAATGGTGATAAACGTGATACTGGCCACTTGGGCTAGTGACACAATGGCCCCCGTCGCTCTTGTTTATCTCGAATGGCTCTCACCGCTTCTGGAGGCGTGTGGAGAGGGAAATACGACGCACGTAGTCAGCAATAGAGACAGGCACGTGGTACAAAACGTCATTACCGACCTCATATCGTCTTGAGCTTAGAGAGAGAGAAGTTTCATAATAAAGAAAAGTGAACTTCTCCCTTCAATAACAATTTGGTAAAATTATGAAAATGTCTCCTGTTATAGGACTTCCTGCCAATTAGTATAGGCTACTCTATACCTCTGTGCCACAGGAGGTTGGTGGCACCTTAATTAGGGAAGATGGGCTCGTGGTAATGAATGGAGCAGAATAGGTGGAATGGTATCAAATACATCAAACACATGGTTTGATGCCATTCCATTTGCTCCGTTCCAGACATTATTCTGAGCCGTCCTCCCCTCAGCAGCCTCCACTGCAGTACTGAGTTTGGCCTAATGTGTTTTCATACCCTAGGTTTTTAGCCTAGGTTACTTTTCTGTTATTATTTGTCATTTACATTTTAGTCATTTGGCAGACGCTCTTATCCAGAGCGACTTACAGTTAGTGAGTGCATAATTTTTTTTTTTTCATACAGTGCTTCATGGGGTGTGAATGCGAAACAGCTCTGATCATGCCGCCACAGCCTCATGGTTATCGGACATATCAGACAATATTTCCAGTTGCATGTGAACTCATGCACACATCACTTTCAATGTGGTGGATGGGCCAGAAAATCTGTAGCACAGTAAGGTCCAGATGATCAAATGCTGGAACAGGCCTACCTTTAATGGCTGATTGTTTTTATAAGGATGTATTTAAGCCTTACTTTACTCTATCAAGATTCTGCAAATGAAAAGCACACAATCTCAGATTCTCTAGTGAATTGATTGAGACCGTTCATCTATGTTGTTCTTGTAATGAAGCCTTCAAGGCTTACACTCAACCTTGGAGGCTATGACATTTACAATCTGCCTCCTTCCTGGTCTTGACCTTTATGCACAGGTGGTACAGTGCTGTGTAGTGTTGTGCAGGTGGTTCACAGGTGGTACAGTGCTGTGTAGTGTTGTGCAGGTGGTTCACAGGTGGTACAGTGTTGTGCAGGTGGTGTGGTGGAGTAACACGTTACCTTAGACTTGCAGGACTCGTGTCTGCTCCCAGAGCCTGATGGTGGCCTAACACAGTCTGAGTTTCTAGTTCCACATAATGCACAGGTTATATACTAGGTCGTTACACTGGCATTGTGATCCTAATCTCACAGTTGATGTCTATCAGCTGCTGGGGTTCATGCAAAGAGATGGAGGACAGGAGGTTACTCATGGTAGCTCCTCTGACCAAGCTTAATAACTGTAAGTCGCTCTGGATAAGAGTGTCTGCTAAATGACTAAAATTTAAAATGTAAAATGTTAATATCTAGGGTTAAGCTCAATGGGCTAACACAGGCTCAAGTCCCTCAAACATCCCAAGTTTGATACCAAATCGGTCACACTAGTTGCCCTCTAACGGTTGGTTGCTCCCCACTACATCGGTGGTGGTTGTAGTGGTATGTCTGCAGTCTATGTAGCAGTTTCCCTTGTGGGTTGGATGCAGACCTGTCTAGGGTATGTGTAGCTGCCTATATATAAACTCTGTCTTTCGCTACGAGGTCTGGACCTTTATGGCAAATATGTGTTTGCCCTGAGTCAGTGGTTTAACTTCAGGCATAGTCTTGTAAACCGACCCTAGGCAAGCCAGAACTTGAGAGACTACTTCAAGCATTTTTATCCATAAATTTCTACAATTGTGATACATTGTGAGTTGCATGTAAGCTTGAGCCTCCAGTATCTATTCCAAAGACTTCCACATTGAAGAAAGGACACCATCCATCCCATAATCTACAATAGCCATACTCAAGGACACTGAAAATACTGCTCTGCATCTATGATTAGAACACAGCTCCATCATTTGAAAGGCCAGAGCAGGCGTACAACAAAAAAGAAAGAAGCAATAGCATAACTCCACCTCCAGGGGGCGCTGTATTTTATTTTCTGTGTGAAACTTGTCGGGCGGGTGAACGTCGCATTTTCTTATTGGCTGTTCCGACAGGCTAATTTCGGGTCAAGTCCTTCCTGCGCATGAAGTCTGTTGGGTCAGCAGTGCTGTGGTTCCTTAAGCCCTTTCTAAACGTTTGACACTAATAATCGATTGAAATATACGACGGGAACCGTATAACGATAACATTATTGTAAGGTTTGTTGCACGTGGATTTTATTTAACGTCTGCAGAACACGGGGGTAACAGCAGAGAATGACGAACGGTTCAAAGAGGAAAGAAGAAGTTCATCTCGCCAATGGGGGTGTAAAGCAGTCCACATGGAGCAAAGTCTTAAACAGTACCGCTGTATGGGAAGATAAGGTTGGTTTAGCTCATCTGATTATAACTATATGGTTGTTTTTAATGTATATTTTGAACAAAGCTGGATATTTAGCGTTTTCATATTGGGCCCTCCTCGCTTGATTAGCCAGACAGCTAACTTTAACCAGCATGCTAACGGAGCTAGCCACTTGCTGGCTGTCACCAGGAATCAGGATCGGGTAACGTCGGGGTCAGCTAACGTTAGCTATATTAGGCTGGGGGATCTGATTGCTCTGTCTCAAGTGCCAACGATAGTTGTGACTCCTATGATTTTGTATTTTCCCAAGTGTCTCAGTCAGTGTCGACACGACTTAACTAGCTACATTGACATTGTCAAGATACGGCCCGGAAGTTGTAGTGGCCTTTGTTACAGTCAAGATTAACGCAAATAATGTATCTCAGTTGGTAGAGCATGGCGCTTGCAACGCCAAGGTTGTGGGTTCGTTTCCCACGGGGGGCAGTATGAAAATGTATGCACTCACTAACTGTAAGTCGCTCTGGATAAGAGCGTCTGCTAAATGACTCAAATGTAAATACAAATTTGTCAGACCCACTGGTCTTTGAGTAGCCATTAGCTTCATCCCTACTCAGTGACTTCTTCCTCGAGATTAATCAAACTTTCGCTTGGTTGTCGGCACTTAGCACAGCAGCTCTCAAACGTACCACTGTTTACACTACAGTCGTACATGGATTTGTGTAGATTTCTGGCTACTGTCTGCAGGGGAAACTTGCCAGTGGATGAATATAGGATACTGTATCAATATGAATGTATGGCATTACTTGCTCCTCTTTGAAACAACTTATGTGTATCCTTTTCTTCTGCTTACTCTCCAGGATGAGTTTTTAGATGTGATCTACTGGATTCGACAGATCATCGCGCTCATCCTTGGAGTGATATGGGGCGTTGCACCACTAAAAGGCTTCCTAGGAATAGCCATGTAAGTATCTAAACGCCGGCTCTCCTTTTGCACTCATTGTGGGCCTGCAGGGCACTGGTTCAATGCATCTCTCTCCACGATACATCCCCTTAAAACAACAACCTCTTGCAGTGTTAATCACTTCTTCTACAACTATATTTATTTTACAACAGTAACATCTTTGTGTATAGCATCCCTCTCCCTTGTTCCCTTCCTGGTTGTTCCCAAACAACAACAACTGTGCCTTAACTTCAATAACAACAATGACTCCATCTCTGTCTAACTACCCTCTCGTCCTCCAGATTCTGTGTCATCAACGCGGGGGTCCTGTATGTGTACTTCAGCAGCTTTCAGCAGGTGGACGAGGAGGAATATGGAGGAACGTGGGAACTCACCAAAGAAGGCTTCATGACATCCTTTGCATTATTCCTGGTACGCACACAATCATTTGTTGAACCTCTGTGGAAGTAATTGTCCAGGCAGTATTTATTTTGTGGTCAGTGGTCACTATCCCTGGTCATGGAGAGTTTCTGCATGCTTTTGTTCCAGGTGGGCAGTAGCACTAACACATCTGATTGATTACTAAAAATGTAAATGTGAAAATATACATCCTTTGAGCGTTTTTGCATGGATTCGGTACCCTGATATGGTTCTGAGAATTAAACAAAAACACTGTTTTCACAAGAACTGAAAATAGCCAAAAGTCTCTCAATCTGCATCTGAATCAGTTTCTGATACTGTATGTGAAAATGTCCTTTATCCATGGCTAACCCTCTCTCCTTCCAGGTGGTGTGGATAATATTTTACACAGCACTTCATCATGACTGAAGACCTGAGGGGAATCCAATCCATTGGAGACAAATATGAACATTTCAGTTGAAGTTAAAATGTCAAGACATGAAGTGTTTAGAAATCGTGTTTTTAAGACAACTCGGAACCTCTGAGTTAAAATGTACATACGTTTTTTTTGCGTAGAGCTTCCTATTGGTTGATTCTGATATTTTCCAAGTGGGAAACTCTGAGCTCATTTTTCTGCAATGAGTTTCCAAGTTGTTTTGAAAGCGGCAAAACTCCACGATTTCAGGTGTGTCATCATCCACACCTAGGACCCGTCTGTATGCAGTGCATCGTGGGAACCATAGTTTGATATGAATGACCTTGTAAGACCATCAGGTTACCGTTAAGTTATGGCTCTGTTCGAATACTTTTATTGGTGCATCTCAATAGTTTAACATAGCTTGCTCTCTTCATCTCCTTTCCTTTATCTGAACTGACCTGTAAACACAGCACTGGTGAGGGAATGTGGAGGATGCCATTCTGACATTTCCTCTCACCTGTCCAGTTATTTCATATCAATGCAGATAAAGTAAAGGAGACAGGGAAAATATTTTTTTTTTTATACTATTGAGATGCAACCTTTCAATCCATCTTTATTTCTCCCCTTAACTTTCTAGAGTTGATCACTGATATGACAGAAATGGGTTGGTGAAAGCAAGTGCTCAGCCAGATCGTTTCAGCCTACCCATCCCATAGAGAATGATAGAGGCCTCTAGTGGCCAAACGGCTGTATTTGCATGAGCATCGCCATGGACTTTCACCATTTTAACGTAGTCAATTGGGTGGGACTTTTAACTTCATTGGCTGATCCCTCTTGGTGACTCTGGAGTCATGTCCAACCGGGTCATCAGAAGGGATCAGCCAATTGTAAAGAAGAAATGACTACTTAAAAATGGAGATGGCCTCAATGGCGCTGCCCATGCTGTCACAGACACAAAATGAGTCCTCTGTCTATCTCTATGACCCACCCAGCCTAGATCAGTGTAATCTTCATGGAGAGATGGAAGGAAACCTGCATCTCTGAAGTGTTGGAACTGTCCAACCTTTAAGCTGAAACTGTTCTACAGACATAATGTGTTATTGTTTTTCTTTTTCCTTTCACTCAGTAATGGCAGTAATTGTATCTAGCAGTCAGAATTGGTTTTAATTAAACTTTTTTTGTGTTTTTTTCCCTCACACATAGCTTCCCAGATCAAATAGTCTTACCTAATGTTCTGAGATTATTAATTTAAAACGTCTGTAAAAATGTTCCCTTTTCTCAAAATCCGCATTGTATTAAACTGATTTATTTGTATTACTTTGTTATATCTTGATGTAACATATGTTTCAGTATTTTATAGTTAATTAATTTTTTGTGCAAGATGGCTGTAATGACACTACTGTACCAGGTACATGGTTGGTTTCTGAGAGTATTGTATTTTCTGATTTGGGAATAACATTAAACATGGGCTTTGTTTATCATCCAATTTCAAAGAGATGCTGTGTCACTGTGATTTAGTATTTGTTAAGCGCATGTCAACTCTTTCGCTGAGTAAAATCCTCCGCATTCACACGGGTACAGTTCTTTAGACATTCAAATATTGAATATGAATGGTACAGGTGACCGAGGTGTGTGCACATCCTTGTCTCTCCAGCTAGTGAGTACATATTGCACGCATACATGCTGTCAGCAGCATATTAAAAATAGCATGAAGAAAATATTGGAGACTAAATTGCAAGTCCTCGCCTCCTTCTCAAAACCCATTGAGGAGAAGGTCAGAGGGGTGGGACCAATGGGTTTTGAAAAGGAGGCGAGGAGAGAGGAGGTGAGGAGTATTACATTGAGATTAGCCCATTGTATTATTAGTATAGTATTTTATATACATCCATACTCTTAACCAATGAATTACAGTGCCTTCAGAAAGTATTCACACCCCTTGACTTTTTCCACATTTTGATGTGTTACAGCCTGAATTTAAAATGGATAAATTTAGATTTTGTGTCACTGGCCTACACACAATACTCCATAATGTTAAAGTGAAATTAGGTTTGTAGAAATGTTAAACATTAATTAAAAATGAAAAGCTGAAATGTCCTGAGTAAATAAGTATTCAACCCCTTTGTTATGGCAAGCCTAAATAAGTTCAGGAGTAAAAATGTGCTTAACAAGTCACATTAGTCGCATGGACTCACTCTATGTGCAATAATAGTGTTTAACATTATTATTGAATGACTACCTCATCTCTGTACCCCACACATACAATAATATGTAAGGTCCCACAGTCGAGCAGTGAATTTCAACCACAAAGACCAGGGAGGCTTTCCAATGCCTCGCAAAGAAGGGCACCTATTGGTAGACAGGAAGAAAAAAAATACAGACATTGAATATCCCTTTGAGCAAGGTGAAGTTATTAATTACACTTTGGATGGTGTATCACACCATATCGAACCGTCAATACAGGACTAAGATTGAATCCTACTACACCAGCTCTGACGCTCGTCGGATGTGGCAGTCCTTGCAAACTATTACAGACTACAAAGGGAAACCCAGCCTCGAGCTGCCCAGTGACGCGAACCTACCAGACGGGCTAAATGCATGTTATGCTCTCTTCGAGGCAAGTAACACTGAAGCATGCATGAGAGCACCAGCTGTTCCGGACGACTGTGTGATCATGCTCTCCGTAGACGATGTGAGCAAGACCTTTAAACAGGTCAACATTCACAAGGCCGTGGGGCCAGATGGATTACCAGGACGTGTACTCAGAGCATGCGCGGACCAACTGGCAAGTGTCTTCACTGACATTTTCAACCTCTCCATGACCGAGTCTGTAATACCTACATGTTTCAAGCAGACCACCATAGTCCCTGTGCCCAAGAAAGCGAAGGTAACCTGCCTAAATGACTACCGCCCCGTAGCACTCACGTCGGTAGCCTTGAAGACATGGCTGTTCATGGCTCACATCAACACCATCATCCCGGAAACCCTAGACCCACTCCAATTCGCATACAGCCCCAACAGATCCACAGATGACGCAATCTCAATCGCACTCCACACTGCCCTTTCCCAGCTGGACAAAAGGAACACATATGTGAGAATGCTGTTCATTGACTAAAGCTCAGCGTTCAACACCATAGTGCCCATAAAGCTCATCACTAAGCTAAGGACCCTGGGACTAAACACCTCCCTCTGCAACTGGATCCTGAACTTCCTGATGGGCCGCCCCCAGGTGGTAAGGGTAGGCAACAACACATCTGCCACGCTGATCCTCAACACGGGGGCCCCTCAGTGGTGCGTGCTTAGTCCCCTCCTGTACTCCCTGTTCACCCACGACTGCGTGGCCAAGCACGACTGCAATACCATCATTAAGTTTGCTGACGACACAACGGAGGTAGGCCTGATCACAGACAACGATGAGACAGCCTAAAGGGAGGAGGTCAGAGACCTGGCAGTGTGGTGCCAGGACCACAACCTCTCCCTCAACGTGAGCAAGACAAAGGAGATGATCGTGGACTACAGGAAAAGGAGGGCCGTACACGCCCCCATTCACATCGACGGGGCTGTAATGTAGCGGGTCGAGAGTTTCAAGTTCCTTGGTGTCCATATCACCAACGAACTATCATGGTCCAAACACACCAAGACAGTCATGAAGAGGGCACGACAACACCTTTTCCCCCTCAGGAGACTGAAAAGATTTGGCATGGGTCCTCAGATCCTCAAACAGTTATACAGCTGCACCATTGAGAGCATCCTGACCGGTTGCATCATCGCCTGGTATGGCAACTACTTGGCATCCAACCGTAAGGCGCTACAGAGGGTAGTGCGTACGGCCCAGTACATCAGTGGGGCCAAG